>NC_136796.1:21341283-21343783 GCF_951216825.1 Electrona antarctica | reverse complement strand
GGTTTTCAAGCTTGTAGGCTATTTCGATTAAAGTGGTTAAACTGATATTGATGACCCCTAGGAACCCCTTCAAGGAAGACGCCTGGGGGGCATATTCAACGCCAACGGAGCACGGAGAAAAAAACCACTTCAGTTTCTGTATAACAATGTTGTTGTTTGGACAAAAGGCCTGTTAATAAAAGCCCCCCACACACACACACAATTTTAAACCTAAAATGTAGGTGTCACATGTGCTTGTGGGGACACTTGGACCTCACAAGTATAGTATAGCGATCCACACACACGCAGCCGTGCACGCACGCATGCGCGCACACGCACACGCACACGCACACACACACACACACACACCCACACACAGCACAGATTAATTGTATTCCTCATCCATTGTGAGTCAGTCCCGCTGCTAATTAGCTTAGGCATGGTTTTTGCATATTGTGTTTATTTAATTTCTTCACGGGGGCCAACCACGCCAAAAGTAGGCGCAATCATTTGCAACAAGAACGGGGGCCAGGATTACATTTTTGCCAGTTTTCTTTTTTCCATCCCCCCCCACACATATTCACAGAGGACTGTGAGATGCCACGGCAAACTATAGCTGTGAATGTGAGGACTCACTGTATGATTGTGAGCCGGGTGAGAAAGACCCGCTGTTGTTGGCTGCTGAGTGTTTGGCATGGAAATACGCAAAAATGTAATCAACAGATTATGTTTTCTTTCCCTTTTATGCAGTTTTTCCCTAAATTCATTTCACCAGCGCTGCAGCGTTCATCTCTTCAAGATAGTTAGAGCAGTGGCTCCCAAATGTTTTAGCCTCTGACCCAAACTAATGGCAGATGTACAAGTTCACAACGTGGCGCGAGGCCGTTGTCAACTTGTATTTTTGCTGGGATTTCTTAGATCTTAGATTATTTTATTTCTTCATGAAATTACTGAAAAAGAATCATTCACTCTGTCTGGGTACGACTGCTGCTCTGAGTTCTAGAGCTCTCTGCTGTCTGTCTGGGTACGACTGCATACATACAGTGCACGCACGCACGCACGCACGCACGCACGTCTTACCATCAGCACCAAGAAGACAGAGGTGATGCACCAACCTGCTCCTGGTGCCCTGTACACTGAGCCCCTCATTAGTGTAAATGGTGAACATGGAAAACATGGAGGTCCTGCACAGGATAGCCCATGGAAGCGCTGCCTTCGGTAGACTCCGCACCTCTGTCTGTGTGGGAGCGTAGAGGGATCAGCCTACAGACTACATTGAAAGTCTACCATGCTGTTGTCCTCCCGTCCCAGCTGTACGCCTGTGAGACATGGACTGTGTATACTATAGCCAGCATGCGAAGCAGCTCAATGTTTTTCACATGAGATGCCTCAGGAGGCTTATGCTCAACATCAAGTGGCAGGACAAGGTCCCAGACACCGAGGTCCTCCACAGGGCTGAAATGGAGAGCATCTATGCCATGCTCAAGTGCTCCCAGCTGAGATGGGCTGGCCATGTCTGCCGCATGCCAGATGAACGCCTACCAAAAAGGCTACTGTACAGCGAACTACAACATGGCAAGCAATCACGCGGCGGCCAGGGGAAACGCTATAAGGATACCCTAATGGCCAGCCTCAAGAGCATACATACATATACATACATACACATACATACAGGGTCCAGATTTTGGAACCAATCAGGTTCCATGTTCCGGGCTAGTGTCGTTCACTGATTGGAGACTGCGATTCCCATGCACAACCCTCTACCATATTGCTACATTTTGTGGAAAATGACACAGAACTGCCAAAACAGTGAAAAATGGCGGAACCCGTACAAGAACAATAAGGGGTCTTCGCCCCTTCGGGCTTGACCCCTAATAATCACCCTGATGCATGTCTGTCCATCACAGCAGGCTGACATGGAGGACATCTCTATGGAACATGTAATTGGGTGCCATTACTTCAGCCAGGCTCACATCCTGGTGCAAGCAGCCAACAGATGGCTGGACGGGGCCAACCGTGGCCGATGTGGTCCAGCCGCTGTTTGCTAGGAAGTAATTGTGTTTTAACCTGGAAAGAAAGGGAATATTACAGCCATGCAGGCAAACAAATTACAGCCACCTCGCTGGCCCACAGATGACTCTATTTGTCTCGTGTCCAGATGGGCTCCGAAGGAAATAAATTGGCCCGTGTGAGGACCGCATGGGCTGCATCGCATCGCTTGTGAGTAGTTTTGTGTGTGTGTGTGTGTGTGTGTGTGTGTGCGTGCGTGCGTGCGTGCGTGCGTGCATCCGTGCGTGCACGTGAGTGTAGGTCGTATGGTGTTCACGTGAGCATGTTTGCCTGTTTTTCCTCTGCCATTGTTTGTCTGTGTACTTGTCTCTGCTTTCTTTACCTTGCCTGGGTTTGATACATTTTAAAATTAAAAAAATAAATAAAGGGGAGACTTTTTCTTACCACAATAATATGTTCTATACTTTGTTGTATTACAAGGAAAATTGCTCATGATGAAGAAGAAGAAGAA
>NC_136796.1:21253783-21336283 GCF_951216825.1 Electrona antarctica | reverse complement strand
CAGAAACCGGCAATATCGCACGCACGCACACACGCACGCACGCACGCACGCACGCACGCACGCACGCATGTGTGTGTGTGTCACAGTATGACTGGAAAACCAGATTCCAGTTCAATATAATTAGACGGAGGTGTGATGTCACGACTCACGAGGCGTGACCATATATGGAGGCGTGCTGTCACGAGGCGTGACCATATATGGAGGTGTGCTGTCACGAGGCGTGACCATTTATGGAGGCGTGATGTCACGAGGCGTGATCGCTTCACGTCACATATCAAGTGTGCAGATCTTCTATACTTTTGATGCTTTTGTGTGACACTAGTATGATAATCAACTGTATTGTCAGTTTCCACTGAAATTAACGTAATTATGTTTTGCGACCCAGCTGCCTTGTATGCAACACACATTTGACATAACACAGGACAAAAAAAGAAAATACAGTTACATACATAGAAACATAAGGGCAGCAGCTCAGTCTAGTCCTGGCCAAAATCCTGATTAAGCCTCAGAGTCGACTGATGGACTAAAGACCTCTTCAGTCTGACCTTATTGTATGCTGGAACACCATATCTCCTTCCTGAAGGCAGCAACCTATACTCTCCATGCAAAACATGGCTAGTATTAGAGGTGATATTCCTGGCTAACCTAATGTGGATGTATAGAGCTTCTGAAGTGGTTGGACAACAATCTTTGAACAAATGTTTAGTTGTTGCAGCAGTTGTGACTTTAAGGCTACATATACAAACATCCATACCAGGTGGTACTACAGTACAAGAGAACACTCATAATAACAGAAGTGAAAAACAAAAGAAGAATCCGTCTACTAGCACCAAAGGATCTTAAACGGCGAAGGAAATAGATTCTTTGCTTTGTTTTCTTACACACTGATTCAATCTGATCTTTCCACGACAGGAGATGATCAAGTATGACGTGAAATTACGATAAGAAAACAAAAACATGTTAAGTTAAAATAAGGAGATAAGAGGTTTCTGCCTGACAGAAACAATTTCCCTATTTCAGTATAGATGACAATAAGTCAAGAGTGTGCGTGTGAGTGTGAGATATGGCCACATTTCTCAGTGTTTTGAAGCCTGCACAGCTCTGAGGCAGCAGCGTCACCTGCTTACACAGAACAATGAATTAATGCTCATGTTCCCGCACTGTTAACCTGCTTCCTAGCGTGACGCAACAAGCCACAACTTCAAACCTTTTTCCTATTACGGTAAACAAGCCAGTTCTCTCTCCCCCATGTGACTCCCCCATGCTCCCTCTAACCCAATTAAAAGCGTTCATTTGCATAAGAGAGATTGATGAGATAGAGGGTGGAAAACACTTTGCTCGCTGGTAAAATATGAGCTCTGTTTAAGACGGAGTGCAAGGATCTCGGATGGGATGCCACAGTGTATTAGGTTGTGCTTCATTGGTTTTTTTGCACCCTGCAAACATTTCTTTCCAATCTGTAATCAAGCCCTCAGCCGCAACAATAATAATAATAATAATAATAATAATAATAATAATAATAAACTAATACAATAACTTTCAGGACTGCTTGGTCCTTTAATAATAATTATTATTATCTCATTATGGTGACAGTGTTTTAAATCAAGTGGCAGTGTGGCACAGTGGTTCTCAAATGGTTTCACGAAGGATGCTTATATTGATATGTATTTGGCCGCGGACCTCCATCTAAAAATATGTTGTGCCAGGGAAAGATTTGTGTTGAAAAATGACATTAGTAAAGATTTCCCAATACTTTCAAGATTATTATTATTATTTCTTTATTTTTCATAGCGTGTCACAAACACACTGTGAGAAGAACCACTGGACTAAGATAAATTATATTTGGATGTCGGGTGGAAACAGTGGTATATTAAACCGTAATTTTTCAAGAAATCAAAAAATCTAAAATATGTCCAACAACACTATACCAAAACTGAATATACCCGTTCCATATGTCTGTGATGCGAAAATAACAAACTCTAGCATGCCTATTCTGGGGGGGAGGGCAACCATTTGCGAGAATAGTATATATGCGCGTGACATCGTCATCATTACTCGGAAGTTATGTGGGAACGTCTAGTAGTGAGTGGCAAAAAAAATCTTTCTGGCCTTGACAGCCCATACAGCCAAACTGCAAATTTGTATTTGATTGCATTAAACGTCGTTAAACGACATTAAACTGACTTTGTCACTCACTTTGCCACTCGATTTGACACTCAATTTGCCATTCACTTAATGCATGTGCATACCCTCTATAGGCTAGGTCTACAAGCGGTCAAGCTCTCAATGCATCGCGACCAATGACGTACACTTGACTTTGTCGATCGGGTGTCTTACCGCCTTCTTGCAAAGTCTTCTTGGCTGTTGAGAGAGTAAGAAGAAGCCAACCGATTATGGAGCCCTGGGGGACCCCGGTCAACTACCTATATGTAGGGTTTAAGATAACGCCTCAATTTACTGCAATCAGGTGCAGTGTACAGCCAGGCCAGGGTACCTACAGTATACTACCTAGTAGGATATTGTCTCTGTTGGGTGGAAACCTGTCCAAAACCATTGCCTTATATCAAATTAAAAAACAGCACAAGTAGCAGATCTCCAAGCTCCCAACGCATAGCTTTACGTCACGTTTCGAGCTTGTGGATCTGCTACTTTTGATGCTTTTGTGTGACACTGTAGTGCAGTGATCAAATGGATGAAAAAACACAAAAAGGTAGAATATGGAGATAAGAGGTTTCTGCCTGACAGCGACAATACTGTATGTGTGTGTGTGCCTTCTACCCCGTAGAGATATTGTCAACAACCCACCTGACGCACGCACACAAGTGACACAACCACGCACGCGCGCACGCGCACACACACACACACACACACACACACACACACACACACACACACACACACACACACACACACACACACACACACACACACACACACACACACACACACACACACACACACACACTCCTTTCTTCAACTCGAGTAAAGTGGTCTACCTCCGACCACCGTCCAGAGGCCCGCTATAAGGGACAGCTCCTTTTCCATTCCCGCCTCCACCTCTAGCGTGCCACAGAGAAAATGGCCGTTTCCTTTCTCCCTTTGGGGCGTGCCCTCCTCGTCCATTCACGCCGAGATTGAAGCATGCGAACAAAAAAATGTTTTTACACCTCACATTTGGTTTGCCAGGCAAATCACAGGGAAGCCTCCCTTTGAATATAAAATAGTGTTTTTTTGTTGTTTCTTTATTACACAGCGCTGTTTTTTGTTTTGTTTTGTTTCATTGCAGTCTGTGGTGTATTATACCAGATACCACACGTCCTTGTACAAATTGGATACGCTATAGTGTGTACCACAGATAGTAGGCCCGTGGGTGCGTAATTGGACCGCCGTGCCCTATTTACCAAAAAAGAAAGCAAGAGAGAACCTATCTTTGCTGTCGGGCAGAAACGTCTTATCTCCATATTTCAAAGTTTTATGTTTGCATGTTATTGTTAAAAGTTCAAAACGCATTGCAAAACGATGCGTTTTGAGTTTGTAGATCAGCTATCCTTGCTATTTTGATATTTGAATCCTGAAGCGTAACCGTTTTGGACATACAGTACAAGGTTTCCACCCGACGGCAACACTATGCCGAGAAAACCGCACAATGTTTTGACCACAATTAAAGCCAATGCGAGTCGGCGTGTTTGCATAAACACTGCAGACACGACGCGGCGTCAGACGAGGAGGAAGACGTACGCGGAGAGACAATTAATTTGCCGCTCACTTGGCCTCATCAGCCGGCACCGTCCTCCGGGTTTGACATGTGTACCCGAGTGAGAGAGCCAAGCGCCGACTCGGACCATTAGTAAGATAATGTAGTCAGTCCGCCATAGCGAGAAAGGAAAGGGAGAGAGAGGGAGAGGGAGAGGGAGACAGAGAGAGAGAGAGAGAGAGAGAGAGGAAAGGGAGAGAGAGGGAGAGGGAGACAGAGAGAGAGAGACGGATAGCTCCCCCACTTTGCATACCGTCCCCGGGGGGGAAAGAAGTGTAGAAGTGTGGTCATAAATAATGCATCAGCTGCTTAATTTATGGCCAAACTTTAAATATAGCACTGGAGCACACTAAGACAGCACCATAGTGCCGGACCCGTCGTGTGACATTATTTGCTTATACTGATGGGGTGTGCTGGGGGATTGGAAGAACATACATGATCTGAGGTGCGCACGATATGGTGCAGCACTTGGTAAATAGAATAATTAGGCATACACATCTCACACTCTTTGACACTTGTTTGGATAATGCATTATACTTAGATCACGGAATGCCATCGTATAGATAGAGGAATGTGCGTGATATGTCAGTATCATGGTCAGTGTCATGTCAGTATCATGCATGGTCAGTATCATGTCATTATCATGTCAATATCATGGTCAGTATCATGTCAGTATCATGGTCATTATCATGTCAGTATCATGTCAGTGTCATTTCAGTATCATGGTCATTATCAGTTCAGTATCATGTCAGTATCAGTTCAGTATCATGTTAGTATCAGGTCAGCATTAAGACAGTATCATGTCAGTATCATGTCAGTATCAGGTCAGCATTAAGACAGTATCATGTCAGTATCAGGTCAGCATTAAGACAGTATCATGGTAATTATCAGTTCAGTATCATGTCAGTATCAGTTCAGTATCATGTTAGTATCAGGTCAGCATTAAGACAGTATATAACCATCACATGCTGTGCTCAGCCAATCAAATCATCTCAAATGTGGTACACACAGACGCACAAAGCTGGGCATAGGAGGCGCTAGCGCCCCTCAACAATGGACACTTGGGGGTCCTTGACGTGACCATGTCACGTCAAGGACCCCCAATTTAATATTTATAATTTGACCACAGAGCAGTGTGGTACAAAGTGACATGCTGTGAGCTTGTAATAGCCAGCGTATACATGGATATAAAAGTGGTTAAATTGATTTTGACCTTTGGGCGTCACGGACCCCACTTTGAGAACCAATGCCTTACAGGTCCTGTAAGTGTAAAAATAAAATACACTTTTTACACATGCACTCAAGTTGGCAGTCAGAATTCCGGCAGTGCATTGGCAGTGAACTGATGTAAGCCATTCCGTGTCCTCAGTTGCCCACGCAGGCAAGCAGTTCCTCCAACACCACCAACTGGGACTTCGTGCCCAGATGCGCTGCAACATACTGGAGTCTGGCCCTTATGTGTTTTGCACTTCATTCAATTAAAATGATGGATGTCGTCCAAATTGCAATTCAATTTGGAGTCAGAAAATACCTCGGCAGAAATATGCTTTATTTTATGCTTTATTTCATCATCCATCGTGTCAGACATTTTCCCGTCCGTTCTGTTTTGGCCTCAGTGACAAAACAAACTATTCATCGGTCTATACTCATATTTGTATTTGTAAGCAAAAGTGTCAAGACCCTGTTACAAGTAAAAGTCTGGTATTAAAAATGTACTTGAGTAAAAGTACAAATGTTTTGGCATCAAAATGTACTTAAAAGTACCAAAAGTTAACACTCATTATGCAGAATGTTCCATTTCATGCGTATTTAAAATTGATGCTCTACTTGATCATACTACAGCGTCACACAATAGTAGATTGACAAGCTTGAAACGTGGTGCGACGTGAAATGTTTTGAGCGTGTCGATCTCCTATTTTTGCTACATTTGAATTTGAATCCTGAGAATTAACAGTCTGGGACATGAGGTTTCAAAAAGGTGTGTGAATACTTCTACAATATGTGCTACAAATTGTATTTGGAGACCTGCTTGGCCACAGTGACAGAGAATGGAGTCTTACACCGGGGTCCTCACTCATAGAGAGCATAGAAGCAGCAACAGATAAGATGATGGATTATAATACACTCTTTTTGTAGAGCAGCAAAACTGTCAGCGGACACAAGCTTGCAATAGAATCATTTCCTTTTTTCTTTTAAAGCCATGCAGTGGAGAAACAGGAAAAAGCCACACACTCTAAACCCAAGCCGATCCCACATAATGTGCTCGCGGTCTCGCTGTGATGATGCAACACAGCAAGACTCTTCAAGTTAAGTCTCTCTCTCTCTATACATTCAGTTCAGTTTTCAAGGCAAAACAGTCTTGGCGCTGTTCTTGTCCTTTTTTTGTTTAACACCGCTTAAATGACACTGTTCTGTTTTGAGCCACAAAGACGTTTCAGAGGCGCCTCGTCTCAGTCTTTTCCACTCCTTCTGGCAGGTCAGCCATGTTTGTGCCAAGACGCGTCCGTGAGAACCGGACACATGCAAGTCCCATTTCAAAATGCTTGTTTCAAAAGGAGTTCAGAGGAGCGATTCAGTTGTCCAAAAGACTCTTACTTGACTTGTTAATTTATCTCTGTCTCAGATTTTCTGTTTTTGAGGTTTAATTGTTTCCGCCAGGCCATATGGGGAAAGGCCAGAGGCTATGTTTTGTGTCCATTTTGTCTGTGGAACAGCTAATCTTCTGAACCGTACAATCAGTGTGATAATTTACAGGAACACAGTAGGCCAAAGGATCTTTTAAATTGGCCTCATGAGGGCCCTATAACAGCCCCACTGTAGGACGTACCAGCAACATCTTTCTTTCTTTGGATTCCTTTGATAAAGATGCAACTCTCCATTTAGGCCCCGGCCATTTGTGCCAGACTCGTTTTTGCTATTTTGTGTCTTCTTCAAAACACACTTTGCTACTCCTACTGGGACCTACAGTAGCAAATAATTACATTTTGGAGTAGGAAAAAAGTGTTCCACACTCTGGCTCTATTAGTACAGGAAATCTATGGAAAATACAGGATCAACCTCAATCTAATTGCATCTTCAATATATCCTGAATAACAGAAAAAAAGTTGCCTGGAATTGTCTGAGGGGAAAGTGTTGAAAATGGCCTGTACAGTATGGCCACCATTGGCATCCTATTATAAGGCAATATTTTCTAAATGTCCTTATGCTTTAAGTAGCATGTGACATGTCAAACTAGGGGGTTTTCATGATGCTGAATCCATTCCAAGCATTAGTTTTGCACAAAAACACTAAATTTGGCCATAGCAACTTGCCCAAATGTGATGATGTCAGCACATTTGGGCAAGCTAAAAATGTCCAAAACCAGCAGATGAGGTCATAATGGTGTGTTGTGAACTTATAGATCATCTATTTCAGCATTTTTTTTTTTACATATGTTGAAAGTGTAAAGACTTTTGAGTAATACTGTTGTACAATAAAGTAGTGAGTTTTACCAAAAAGGTTGAAATATGGACGTACATGGTTTCTGCTGGACAGCGTTGGTAAACTGGTTGAATGATATCTTGGGCGTGTTTCAATTTATTTAATGAGTGCCTTCTTGTTATTCCCATTGTCTCAGCCAATTCCAACAAGCCAAGTAAACATGATTGATACCACGCACGCTGCCTCACCACCAACACTAGTTGTCAGCCACATTTACTCAAGTAACTACTGTATACTTTGGCAATTGAAAAAAAAAAACCCAAATCAATATGTAAATAAATAATACAAGATTGGTATTTATTTCCAGTACATACTCCTTCCAACGTACAAGGTCTTTCTGCCAATTCGGCCACACCTGAATCCCTTAATCCCTTTAGTCGCTTTCATTGTTTTGCCATGTCGCCGTTAATATTTCATAGAGATGTTTCAATATTTACTTACACTTTACACACTCTCTCTCTCTCTCCCCCAGCGTAGATAAGCGACTCTAACTCCCTGGTATCATACATTTTAATGCGCTCAGTGATCAGGACGTCTCGCCATGCAGCGTGTGTGTGTGTGTGTGTGTGTGTGCGTGCGTGCGTGCGTGTTTTTTTCCCTCTCTCTACCTCAGCCTCTGTACTTATACAAGCCTGTTCATAAATAATGCATAGTGATGTCTTTGCCAGGCAGCGCGCCGCTCCCTCCAGATAGACCCGGTGTACACTACCACGCCTATCTGCTGTGTTGTTGAAGATAGACCCGGTGTACACTACCACGCCTATCTGCTGTGTTGTTGAAGATAGACCCGGTGTACACTACCACGCCTATCTGCTGTGTTGTTGAAGATAGACCCGGTGTACACTACCACGCCTATCTGCTGTGTTGTTGAAGATAGACCCGGTGTACACTACCACGCCTATCTGCTGTGTTGTTGAAGATAGACCCGGTGTACACTACCACGCCTATCTGCTGTGTTGTTGAAGATAGACCCGGTGTACACTACCACGCCTATCTGCTGTGTTGTTGAAGATAGACCCGGTGTACACTACCACGCCTATCTGCTGTGTTGTTGAAGATAGACCCGGTGTACACTACCACGCCTATCTGCTGTGTTGTTGAAGATAGACCCGGTGTACACTACCACGCCTATCTGCTGTGTTGTTGAAGATAGACCCGGTGTACACTACCACGCCTATCTGCTGTGTTGTTGAAGATCGTCGCTGTCGGGCGGAAACCTTGTATCTCCATGTTTAAACTTTTTTCCCCCCATAAATGAATGCCCTATAGAGCGTCGCAGTCCCGCCCCCTATCATGGCCCAGGAAATGATTCTCCGTTCATTTTCCTCATAGACATTTCAGAAAGTATTTATTTAAAGACGTTTACGCCGCGGACAAAGCCAACTCGAGTCGTGACAAATCATGACAACAAATAATTAGAAAGAAGAAAAAAACGGCAGGTTACAACACTTTTTTTGTTGTTTTTCTTCTTTGTAATTATTTGTTTGGTCCAAAATATTGTTTGTGTTGTTATGAGTTGTCACGACTCGAGTTGGCTTTGTCCGCGGCGTAACCGTCTTTAAATAAATACTTTTTGAAATGTCTATGGGAAAAATGCATTGGGATTCATTTCCTGGGCCATGGTAGGGGGCGGGACTGCGACGCTCTATACTACTCCGTGCCCTATAGGGAGTGCTGGGCGGGAGGAATATGACGAAGGCTGTATTTCCCTTCGTTGGGATCTCCTCACTGACAGGTGAGTCAGTGGGATGCAAGTCAAGAGCAAGTGACAACACAGCAGTTTGTGTGTGGGGAGGGATTCTAGTAATTGGCATATATACATTGGGAAGATAAAGGGGTTAAAAAGCAAAACAAAAGCAAAACAAACGCCCTACTTCGAGTGTCACACAAAAGTAGAGAAAATAGCAGCTCTACAAGCCCAGAACTTGCTTTGCAACGCATTGAAAAATAAATAAATAATTTTAAAGTGAAATTGAAAGTCTGACATTATTGAATTATTGAACAATAGTCCCCCAACGTGTCAAAAACTCCAATACAATGGTGACTCCATCTAATAGAAAGTGGTGCTTAGGGGTGCAACAATTCAAAAGAGAAAAAAAGGAATTAATGAATCATGAAATTCAATTAGCATCTAATTAAAACTGATACGTGCTGTTACAAGACAATTGCCTCATTGCTGTGACTGTCACATCAAGGTGCAGTAGTACTTAATTAAAGCAGTTCCGGCCATTTAGAAACTTTACCTTGTTTTCTCCCTTTTGGCAATCCAGTGCCAATCCAGTCTTGCTAACTGCAAGACTGGATTAAGTTAGCCAGGAGCGAGGCAATGGGCTCCAGGCATAGCCAGGGGAGAATATAACCAGATTTAGGGGACAGTATATGGCTGGCCAATTAACAGAAAATACTATCGTTGCTGTCGGGCAGAAACCTCTCCATATTTTAATTGTTTGTGTTTTTCAGCGTTGCAGCCGCTCCAGTGCACAGCTTTATGTCTGTCCATTTGAGCACGGAACTGTCCTTTTAAGCACGGAATGTCCGTTTGAGCACGGAATCGTCCGCTGTGATTGGCTGGAAGGACATACATCGACATCTCGCATCTCACTTCACACAAGTGTGATTTTTTACTTGATCATACATACTACAGCTTCACAAAAAGTATCAAAAGTAGCAGATCTGCAAGCTCGAAACACGGCTCAAAATATATACTGTATATTGATTTCCAGCCGCTTACTGGGCCAAATTAAACCTAACAATATGAACCAATGCTTAGAACCAATAACAAGTTTATCTTGCCCATGTAGGTTAATATTTTATTTGATGGGCGTCCGCAGCCAAATATATATCATTCTGGGGGTCCTTTGACGTGAAAAGGTTTCAGAACGGTCAGAACCACGTACACATAGCATTGTTTTATCAAGCTCTTCAATATTTCACCAACTCCCTTCATACATACAGCTTGTCTGTGCGGACATTTCAGGTATAAATAAAACGTAATGCTATATGCAGCATGTTAATCCTTTACCAGACCAGTGGTTCCAACTGGATGACCCAAAGGATATTCATCAAAAATAGCAGATCCACAAGCTCACAACGTGTCGCAATGAGACACGTTGTGAGCTTGTATATCTGCAATTTGCACAACTTATTAGGAGAAGAATAACTATGGAATTGCTTTGATTTTATTAACTTGTTTAGAAAAATGTTAGATTTCCTTCTTTCCTTTTTGTAAGAAAAATGATCCACTATGTGATGTTCTTTCTTAAAAAGTGACCCACAAATGGGTCAGGACCCACTGTTTGGGAACCACTGCTTTAAGCACTTGAACCCTATAGTATATGGTTGACCGGAGTCCCTCAGGGCTCTATACTAGTATCATTTTCTGTTTTCTGTTATTGTGGCGAAATACATAAAGGGTTGGGAACACACTGGATTAAACCATAATGGTGTGAGGAACTTGAGTGACTCCTATTCAGGGGCTAAATTAGGTCTCAAAACTTCTTCTTTCATTTGTTTGCTCCCAGGTTTGCGTACTCTGAAATAATGGGTTTTTAATGTGGGTTTCATTTGGGTTTTTAATATGCAAAGAGCATAATGTCTGCTCCTCTGGAATTAATGAATAGCTGCTGTCTGTGTCAAATAAGAACCACTTTGGATCTGTGCGCTTATTAAATCCATTAAAAGATCGGAAAATGGCAAATGACAGCCCTATTGTTAAGAAGTAATCTTTTGTAATGACCTCAGAGCCCAGAAATGGTCACTTCACCCCCGAGTTTAACAGGAGAACTGGTATGAACTGAAATGCTTGAAAAGAATGGAATTATTTAATTGGAGGTCTGAAAGGGAGAGTGACTTTGAATACATTTTAATTCAGTCATATTTCAGTCGTCTGACATGTTTTAGTTTTCTCTCTAGTAGAGTTTTAGTCGACTAAATAACCTAAGATTTTAGTCGACTAAATCTACAGTTGATTTTGTCGACAAAAATGTATTTTGCCGGGCCTTGATAGAACCGTAATGCCTGATTTTACACTTGGTTGCATGCTGAAAATAGCCAAAATTATTACACAAGATGAATGATATAGAGGGAGAGAGAGAGAGAGAGAGAGAGAGAGAGAGAGAGAGGGAGATGGAGAGGGAGAGGGAGAGGGAGAGAGAGAGGAAGGACAGGCCCGCAGGGGGCTGAGGTGCTATCATTAGCCTGCTGCCTTCTTCTTCCACATAATCAGCTGGCAAGGGATTATATCAGCCTGAATGTGGACCGCTCCCAGTGGTGGAAAAAGTACTCAAATGTACTAAGAGTATCAAACAATATCGACAGGTAAAAGTTCAGAATAAAAAATAAAAAAAAGTATTGTTAGTATAGGGCTGAAGTGGTTACTGTATGTTTGTAATAAGTAACTAGTCAAAAGTACAATATTTGCCTCTGAGATGGATTCAAAGTAAAAGTGGAAATTGGAAACACTCAAGTAAAGTACAAATACCTCAAAATTGTACTTAATTACAGTACTTAAGTAAATGTACTCAGTTACTTTCCACCACTGACCGCTCCAATACGGACCCACTGGTATTCATTCAAGTTTAATTTATTCTCGAAATTACACTGAGTAATTAAACTCATTTTCAGTGTCGTCGAGTAATACAATATCATATAAAAAACATCACAATACATCAGAAGATCAGGAAAGGAAAACAAAAGGTATACATATGAATTACATACGTAGGTTACAAATAGAAGCTAAGACAAATTTCTAAACAATCTAAAAACAGTTACATATTGTGGCGATCTGTATGCTCACCAAGGTTTTAAAATGACTCAGGGGTACCAATGTGGTCAATTTTAATGTAGTTTGCAGGTCATTCCATGTATTAGGGCCACAGAAGCTAAAAGCAGATCTACCAAGTTCAGAGTTAACTTTTGGTACCTTGAATTTGGGGAAACGACTTGATCTGGTGTGGTAGGGTTCAATATTCATGCTCCACTCGGTAAGCGGATTCAGGTCAACCTGAGACAAACTCATATCGCCGTCCATCACAGACCAAGAAGAGAAACCAGGTTTCCATTATATGGCATGAAAACTATCGGCTAAAAAAAACCTGTGTTAAATCGGCTCCCGAAGACAGACAGACGCAAACCGTTCCATGCCAAGGATCCTCAAATAGCCATAGCCTCTGACTGTGGTTGGATCAATGTAAGCAAAGAACGCAGTATATTTATTTCCTATGTGTCTGTAGGCTATCAGAATGAACATGCCCTGACATGATGGCAACACAAACACATTAATTTGACACATTACAAACAGTGTTGTGTGACATTATTATTGTGCACTGCACTGAAAAAAAAGAAGCTGCACTGTATTTCTATAACAGTGAAATAGTATATATACGTAGTCCCCATGCGTCCATAATTAGCCTAACCAAAGTTCAAACAAATCAATCCAGGACCTGGCGGCCGTGGCGGGACTTGGGAGGAGTTGGGGAGACATTAATATTTCATTTCTTTCCCCCTCTGTTATTAATTTAATCACATTTCGTATGCTGATTTGAATTGGCCACGCTCCTCCACTCAGAGCTGCATGCCTCTAATCCCAATCTAATTAGTAATTACACGGCTGCAGCTTGATTGGACCGATCCTTCCAGCCAAGGCCAATTTCACTGCCTCTGATATCGTACACCTTTCAACTTCAATGTCTCCCAGGTTTTGAGGACTGTGTGTGTGTGTGTGTGTGTGTGTGTGTGTGTGTGTGTGTGTGTACGCTCGCACACATACTATGTTTGTGAAGGCCAAATGTCCCCACAAGTGTAGTAGACTTTGAGAAATAGACTGTAACACAATTGTGAATATATTTTGTCCAAAGCTTATATGTGACTTACAATATTTCATCTCTGTCAGTTGGGTGGAAACCTCATATGTCCAAAACCGTTTTTGCTTTTTCAGTCACTTCGCATCACGTTTCCAGCTTGTCGATCTGCTACTAAGTAAGGGTCTGCAAATCTTCCACCCCTATCAAACAAAGATTTGGTGGCCCCCCTGACCCTGTAGTAACTCTGAGCACCCTCTAGCGGTCCCAGAATCCCTGTTGAAAACCCACATAAAAGAAGATATTCTTCTGCCGTTAGAATACTGTAGGCTGCATTCAAGTGTCTTGCATTGTTATTAAGAAACATTAACTGAGTGTTCATGATATATCTGTGATGATAGACCGATGGAGAACACATTCTAATGAAGATATTAAGCATCATTATTAAAACGTGCTTATCACTTTTCATTTGTAATGGCAGTGAACAGCAGCTGCCAGGCCTTTTATTAAGTAAAACCAGTTGACGAGAACATATTACTCCTGTTTTAGAGTAGTCCCTACTGGTTGATTGTCTATTTTTACGATTGATTTGAAGATTTTACTAATTACTTTTAAAGCTGCACTATGTAACTTTTCTCTTCTACCAAAGATTTTAACCTGGCTGACATTTTTAATAGAGCCTGCCTGCTTGCTCACCTGCTTGCTCATTGAATCTAGACCATCAAGATCCTGCGTCTAGCCTGGCATGGCCAGACTATTATACCCCCCCCACCCCCCCCCCCTGTGGCAGATTAATCTGGTTTCCAGGCTAGTCTAGCTAGTGATACATGACCTGAACTGACTACCAGAAATCACGATAGATTAATAACGCAACTTTGCGTTGTACGCTCAAATAAATACAATAAGACCAAATCAACATTGCATCAGAGCAGGAGCAGCACTTAGTAAGCATTATTTTAATGACACAGAGTGAAATCAAAGTGCACAGTTTGAGTTTTGATTGGAGATCCTTCCAAGCCCATGGCCCAATAAAGTAAAACAGGCTTCGGTGGAGTGTCCGGTCGCTTTGGCGCGACACCTTCGGCTCGTCTGAAGCACTGAGTTAAACATCGGGACTGACCGGGTGTCAGCCAATAGGAAGGAAGCACTGTGGTTGACTCCAATTGGTAGGCATTTATAGTTTTCTTTCAGCGAGCCAGGTAGAAAAAAGAGAATCCCACACACTGTCTTCACTTAGGTTGTTTTTTATTGCAGCGAGCCAACCACGTACATTTGCCAACTACCTGACATCCAATTAAGAGACACCCGGCCAAACGTCCCTTATTTCCAAGAAAAATACAGGATGCCCAGAAAAATATAAAGAGCCACAGTACAGTTTTTGTACATCGTATTAACCACGTGTAACCACATCCCCTTTTGTAACCACACACACGTGTTTCGTAAATATCATGTCAATTATCTGCAGAGCCCAGAGTCTTTGAGAGTTCTGACGGTGAGTTAATGAGCGGCGTCGCGCAGGGAAACCAACATGCTCCATGGCAACGGACACAAAATGACCAGAGTATTCCAGCTCCAGTTAACAACTAGCTGCTATACCCAGGCCAACGCGTGCTGAGAGAGAGAGAAATTACAGCACCATGTTGATGTGTACAATATACTGTGAGTGGAAACACGCACGCACACACACACAGGGCGGATTGCCCACCACTGGTGATTCAATAGCTATAGTGGCTACTCATATGTTTTACTTGACGTGTTATCTCTGTAGAAAACATTGCTGTCGGGCAGGAACCTCTTTTCTCATGTCATCCCAATCAATCAATCAATCAATCAATCAATCAATCAATCAATCAATCAATCAATCAATCCCCTCCACCGAAGTCCACAACCTCGGTGTCATCCTTGACCCCACCCTCTCCTTCCAGCCCCATGTCAACCAGATCACCAAAACTGCCTTTTTTCACCTCTGCAACATCGCCCGCCTTCGTCCCATGCTATCACGCATTGCCGCGGAAACACTCATTCATGCCTTTATCATATCCAGACTCGACTACTGCAATAGCCTCCTGTATAGGCGTCACCACCAAGGTTCTCAAAACCTACAGAACAGTATGTTCAAAACTCTGCTGCCGCCTAAGCTGGAAGAAGCTCTTTCGTACTACGTTATTTATCTGTTTGTCCATCTTTAGGTCAGAGTCGGTTTGAACCCCTAGATTGGTGGCAGTTGGCTTTAAAAAGGGCTCAATTCACGGGAGGAAACACATACGGGGCCCAAACACCATACGTAACTTCAGTTTTGCTGTCGTTAAAATTTTAAAAGTTTAAAGCCGGTGTAGCATTACGCGGAAGCGGGGATTGAACCCGGGGCTCCCACTCACCAGACCAACGTGCAACCTGTCGTGCCAATAGGGCTGAGCCCGATTGGCAGGGCTGTTGCAGGCTGGGTCTTGGCTGGGGGCTACAATCACCTCCCAAGCCTTTGAAGCGCGTCCTCACGCTTCTCACTTCACACCGCGGACCGCCGCACACGATGTCCCTCATGTGAGTCGTGAGGATATCACGCTCCACGTCCTGCCGACAACGGCAGATTGTAGCATTGCGCGGAAGCAGGGATTGAACTCAGGGCTCACACTCGCCAGACCAACGCGCAACCTGTCGTGCCAATAGGGCTGGGCCCGATTGGCAGGGCTGTTGCAGGCTGGGTCTTGGCTGGGGGCTACACCAGCATGCTTTTACATCCTGCAGGCAAGCGTGCAATGGTTTTAAGGAGTCACGATTGTTAAGTTTTAGAGGCAGGTAGATTTGGCTGTGTCTGTGTGTGCGTGCGTGCATGCATGCGCACGTATGCCATATGAATACTCTAAATCTGCAAAGTAACTAGTAACTAAAGCTGTCGAATAACTGCAGTGGAATAAAAAGTACCAGTACAATATTTGCTCCTGAGTTGTAGTGGAGTATTTTAACCAAATCTATGCCAAGAACGAAGGACCTCGTTCTTCTCTCTACGACCCGCCTGTGCCAAAATGAGGGAACTCGTCTTTCTTTAATTTAATTTAATCCAGCAATTCAAATTAGACAGCCTACATACGGATCTGACGTGCACGCGCGTGCACGCCTATTTGTCCCTTTTCTGCTCCAAATGAGACAATCTGGGGTCTTTAGGATCTTATAAAACTTGAAAACAAGCTAAGCTAGCGCTGATGCTACCTCTGGGCGTTGCTGCCCCTCCATGCCTAATAATAACAACAGCTGTATGGGGGATACACCACGTGGTTAGCCAGGGAGCCTTTCTTCTTCTTTGGGTTTTCACGCATTCTTCGGGCACTGGCGCCACGTTCTGGCCTGGGGTGGTAGCACGGATTGTGTTAAAAAACTAAATGGAAGTACTCAATAAAATTGTTTTCAAAATTGTACAGCACTTTTCATCTTTTCACAAAGGAGAGTGGCTGTGGTGTATCTTTTGAGGCATGGGAGTTTAAAACGTTACTTGTATTTCTCCCACGCTAATTTCCACCTATAGCGGTTCTGGGGCTATTTTGAATCTATTATTTCACCCCCCCACTCCAAAGCAACATTACTCTTACTTTCCTACGAAGCCATTATCTCATACCATCTGAAAGAACGCAGTAAAACCTTTTGTGTTAAATTAACTCAAAAGAGCATATGAACAGAACCACCGAGTTAAATTAAGACTGAGGACTTTACTGCGAAAGAACACATTAGCCCTCGCTTCCCTCTCGGCTGATGAAGGTAGAGATTGAAGTCTCCCCTTTCTAATGGAGGCCCCCATTTTGCATGTAAGACAATTAGGATCTGGGAGTAATTAAAGCGGTCTTATATCCATCACAGTCATTACACGGGCCACATCTGAAGACGGCGCGCGCGGACATTAGCCGAGTCGCATTAAAATGTAATTGACTGGTAAATCAAGTAAACAAATAAATTAGCCTCGCAGCTGCACACAGCCCTAGCCTCTGTTTGTCAAAGAACGGGAGGGAGGGGTGGGAGGAAAGAAAGAAAGGAAGGAGAAAAAGGGCTTTCGTTTGAGGCCTCGGCACCAAAAGGCTTTTGACACTTGATTTTGGAGGAATGTCGTCGGAAGTTGGGAACAGCTTGCTTTCAAGGCTCCGTGCCAAGTTCAGATGTGGAAAGTGAGGTAGGCTAGAGTATTTATGTTTATGTCATTGATACTTATGTCATTGATACTTCTATTCCACTATTCCTATATCTATATCAAGTATAATATATTGATTACTCAAGTAAAATATTGAATACAGGACTTTAACTTGTAATAGAATATTTCTACATTGTAGCATTGCTATACTCTTACTAAATGCACAACATTTGAATATGTCTTCCACCACTGTTGGGTTTTGCTATTTGATTTTGGAGGAATGAAAAACCAATCAATAGCATAATGATTATATAACACCTTGCTTTCAAGGCAGCGTGCCAGCGCACTACTTTTGAGGATATCGTCTCTGTCGGGTGGAAACCTAATATATCCGAAAATGTTACTTTTAAGTATTACAATTCGAAAATAGCAAAAGTAGCAGATCTACAAGCTCGAAACAGAACAAAAATGTAATTTCATATGTTCCAGTGTATGACAAAAACACAATTAAATCGTTAATTGCAATTATTTGAGTGACAATTAATCCTCAAGTAAAATTTCTCTCCAACAGAGCTGTTTATGACGCACCGCAACAATGGGCCTGATTGAAATGAACCAATCAGCCCATATCTAAATATCAAGCGTGATTAATAAGTAAGCGCCGTTATCACCATCGCTGATTAAATACACTGCGTTATTAATTACTCCAATAATCCCAGCTGGGGGCAGGGTGGGTATTGTGTCTTAAAAATAAAGGTGATTGTGTTAGCCTTGGCGTTCTGGCTGTGATTAAAGCCTGGTTGATTTGCGGTGGCGTGGTTGACGCTACCGCTGTTAGCCTTGGGCACAGGTCATAAACCCAACATTCTAAATCCTACTCCAGAAGTGCCTCTCACCTACAACAACTGCGGACTGTATTTTAGGGTCGATAATGTATAATTTTAGACCTTGACAGAGGCGTGCCGTCTCAAGCTAACTTGAGCCACGTGAGGCACGATCGAGCAAGGTAAAGCGAGTGAGTTGCCGTTACGAACGGTTTGATTGAGCCGACTCAGCGCCATTTCAGTTGCGATCCGATAGGCAGTGCACATTTAAAACAACCGCGTTGAACCAAAGTGCTGTACACAAGAAAAATGCTAAATCCTGTGCGTCACCAACTCAGCATATGAGTAGCATGGTTTGGGTGTGGCAAGTCGAGAGGCGGGAGCTGATGGTATAGTTTGTTGAGCTCCACATCAGCAATCCAACTCCCAGGGTTCTAGCGTGAAACAATGATAGACTCCAACGCTCTCAGCTGACACCAGCAATAAGCCTCTCTGACCCTTACTTAGTTCATAAGGTTGGTAGTAGGAAACTCCTTTATAATTTTATATTAATAATATTAATGTTAATATTAATCAAAATATAAAAGATAATGGGAGATCTGGGCACTCAGTTAAATAAAGAGCACCCATGGTTGCCTCATTCCCTCTGCCTACTTTTTCTTGAGAAAAATCTTTGTCTGTGTTGCAGTGCAACCACTGTACATCTATGCAGGACTTTTCTGCACACCCAGATGAATAGAATCACTGTTGAGGCAAGCGTCTGCAGGGGCACATGGTCAACACGAATAGACTCAGCAAGAGTTTATTTTTTCTTCACCTGAAGCTATCAGAGCCTACTGCATATTCTTTATATTCAGTTAAATTATTCTCACTTCATGTGCTGTACATGGCCATGGGAAGGTATTTACAGTAGGAGGTGCTGTATGTTCAGCAGGGGGTGCAAAATGCACGTGCCTCGTGCAAATCTTGTTGTATGTTACTAGAATTTCGCGGGCCTTCGGCCCGCTCATCCCAGAGTTGCGTTGCCCCGCGTTGCGATACAGAAGTCCACAGATACAGAAGTCCACAGTGAGACGCGTTTTATGCAGCTGTTTTGTGTTGCAGCGCGTGCGCGCGCGCGCGCGTGTAGTGTTGTTGTTCTTATCCATAACAATAAATGGATCAAATATGCTCTATATTAGTTATGTATAGATTTAAAGCAGTGGCTGTCAAAGGTGTGATCCAGGGACCCTCATGGTTCCTTGAGGGGGTTCCAAATGGACCCATTATAGGTCTGTAACTCTGAGAGTGTACAAATGGAACCAAGTGGACCCTACAGGTCTGTAACTCTGAGAGTGTACAAATGGAACCAAATGGAGTCTTTTATAACGTTTAACTCTGATACTGTACAAATGGAATCAAATGGGACTCTTATGGGTCCATTTGGTTTTACTGTCAGAGTTATGGGGGTCCTTGAAATTAAAAAGGTTGAGAACCTGTATGCAATGGCTTATGTCTTGTAAAAAGAGAGACCAGCCTATTCTCCAAACCATCATATCTTATGCTTTGCTAGGTTGTACAAATTAATATTGGGTCAATATAATTTGCAGGACTCACGTGTGTGCTCTCTGTCTCTCTCGCTCTCTTCTCTCTCCTCCGTCTCTGGGGTGTGTGGGGGGGGGGGGGGGGATTAGTTGCGCTGCCTGCGACAGTGCTATACTTGTCCAGCAGCGGTGCAGAACCGAGAGAGTGACACATTCTTTTGGATGTAAACTGCGCAACGTGTAGCTTTAAAGTTCGGATTGTGTAGTCGCACCGGTGGTACAAAGTGAATGTTACAACTGGCACGGTGATGTTGTAAGTCGCAAATGCGAGTACCTAGTCGCACTGTCGAGCCCTGTGTAGTGTAGTGGCATTTTCGCTGCATCGCGAGGCGATCCAAATCCCCCCCCCGCGCGCGCACGCACGCACGCACGCACGCACACACCACACACACACACACACACACACTGTACGTAGCTGTGTGTTGTTGCAGCGCGCGCGTGTGCGTGTAGTGTTGTTGTTGTTCGTGTCCATATATGCGCGTCGGTTTGTCCCGCTTGTACCACGCCAGGTTTGCACAGTGCGCTCAGTGCGATATTTCCGAACGTGGGCGTTGTGTGTGTGTGGGTGGGTGTGTGTGTGTGGCCATGGCTGGCCTGTGTTTTGTTGCGTGGGGATCGCCATGTGAGGGGGCTAGCCAATAAGGGCCCTGTGTTGCATGTGGAGAATAGTGTAGGTTAGTGTGTGTGGTGTAGCCGAACGGGGTGGTGAGAACATGAGGGGGATGTAGCACAGCAATCGGTGACCCCTACATTAAGCTGTGTTGCTCCCAAGATGCAGTGCAAATGCGTGTTGTAGCAACCGTAGCCAATGGGAAAACAGGATGCAGTGTTGCCAGGTCCGCGAATTGTAAGCGAGTTGTAAGTAGCGTGTTGAATGGCATTTTTTCTGGGCTTGTTTTCATAGACGTGGCAACAAATTAGGCGGGGGTGTCGGTGCTTGTGGCGTGTTTGTGTTTATTATTGATATTGATGTTGTTTGCGAGTGTGGACGGGAGCCGGCTTTAGTGGCAGTGCGATGACAATTTTTACGCGGCTGGTGTTGAGTGTGGCCGTGCGGCGCGACATGAGGAGATAGGGAACCAACGACGCGGAGGGTAAGTGTGTGACGTGTTAGTGTGTTGTTGCAGTGTGTGTTGCAGCGTGTTGCAGCGTGTCAGTGACGTAGTAGCTGGTGACTTTCTTTTCGTGGTTTGCTTTTGGGGACACCTTTTCAAATGTATAATAGATTGTTGTTAGCACAGTCTAGCAGTGCATGTCACGACTACATTATGATGTTTGTACTTGTGTGAGTGAGTGACAAATATATGCACCACTTTCCATCTCTGCAAAACATTTAAAATTAAAAAAAGAAAGACAAATAAGGTTGGAGCAAGGGGAATAAATTAGTAATAATAAAAAATGTATTACAACTACAGTTCTCAAACTGTGCCCGAACACGACCCGACATTTTAGGACTGCCTAAAATGTATGGTAATCAGTAGGTCCGGGCCGGGCTCCATGAAAATAATATATATGTATTGCAAATTCTGCCCAAACCCGACCCGACGTTTTGGGCGGGGTCGGGCCTAAAATCGAAAAGCGATGACAATGTCCCCCCATGGGATCAACAAAGGTCTGTGATACTGAGAGGGAGCCAGCATTTCCTCATTGAATATTAGGATCGTTCACAGAGAAAAAGGGGAAAAGAAAAGTAGACTCATCATTCGATCTCCTATGAATTTGGTTTTTTATGCATAACTGCATTATTGATGACCTTTTCAGGAATACATGTCAAAAGATCAGCCATGATCCATGAAAATTCTGTTTTTATTTATATTTCTTCAGGCTATTCCCCCCCCCCCCCCCCCCCTCCCCCCTGGCAATGTGTCTCCCGGCTTCACGGAGTGCTGGCTGGCCTGGGTTGAAAACCTCTTTGACACCGCCAAATTGCATGCCGATGAAACCATATCAGTATCACACTCCTCAAGATTTCAATTCGACCTCCTCGGGGGAAATCTTGCTTCAAGCCATTACTCTTCATCAGGGAGGCATCATACTCTGCCAGTGAGCTAGACTATTGTCCTCTGTGGCCCAGCCGTCTCTGGAACATCACAACCGCCAGCCTCTCCGGCGGTGATCTAATATATATGTACCGTTGTTCAAAAAAAGAAAGCGCTAAAGCTTGGTTTCAGTGCAGCTCTCGGAGGGGGCCGCAATCCGAGGCAAGTCTTAACAAAGGTTTCATCATGGATTTCAGGAGGAGTTGGTAGCACAACATCATACCACACTCACTTGAAATGATGTAGCTTAAAGCAAAGTAATAACCCTTATATGATTTTTTTTAATATTTGAGACATTTTTGGTTGTTTTAGATTTTAGAAAATGTACTGATTATTGCATTGTGTGTGTGTGTGTGTGTGTGTGTGCGTGCGTGCGTGTGTGCATCCAGAGTTAATCTCACAAACCACTGGGCGGATTATTAGCACCAAACATCACATGCACACTCCAGTAGGCCACAGAAGTACCCCCACTATTATTTCCTCGCATTTTATACTTTCTGAAACATTTCACCGTAAATTCTACCAAAACAGCACGCAGCGAATCACCCCGCAGCTGTCACAGTGTCACACATTCCCGGCTGTTCGGCGTGGAGTAGCGCTGTGCGGCATGGCACGCCACGGCAGCAGGCGGCCGCAACACCAATGATCTGTGGCCGCTACGCATCCATCTTCGCTGTGTCACTCTGTGTACGCTAATGCCGCAAATTGCAGTCTCGCAGGGGATTCACGCTGATGTAATCCTCTGCACAAAACTGAGAGTGTGGGGAGCCATGTTGCTTCCCTCGGGGGAGGGGGGCGAATGATCCCGCCGACCCCCCAACTAACCGTGGTGGAAGAACTAAATAAGTAAATTCAGCAATCCCACACTATAGTCTAAAGGCCTGTATTTTCTATTTTGGTGCACTACTTGAGTAAAATGAATTACAAATCGTTGCTTCGAGCAGAAACCTCTTATCACCATATTACAAAAGTATCAAAGTAACAGATCCATAGGCTTGAAATGCAGGGCGAAGCGAGTAGCGACACATTCTGAGCGTGTACTGTAGATCTGCAATTTTTGCTGTTTTTGAATTTGTATCCTGAGAAGTAACAGGTTTGTACATAATGAGGTTTCCACCCGACAGAGACGAAAAGTAAACTCAGTACAAAAGTATTGGCATCAAAATATACTTAGGTAAAATAACCTGAAAATTGTACTCAAGTACAGCACTTGAGTACTGTACTTTGTTGCTTTCCACCACTGCCTGCAGCGAGGGGACGTGTGGGAGACCCTGCCAGTTAGTATCCCTCGGGGGGCAAATGATCCCACCACCTACCCACCCTGCCGGTCTTGCTGGCGTGGTCGATCTCACCGTATTATTATTACCCCCCCACCACCACCCCAACCCCCCACCCTGGCCACTTCCCCCCCACCCGGTGGAACAGAAGATGAATCATACCTGTCAATCTGTGTCTCTGGCGCAGGGGGAGGCCATGTTTGTTTATATCGACCGCCGGCATATGTGGCACAGCTGTTGGCGGAGGCTCTCTCTCTCTTCTCCCCTCCCCCCGGGCAACAGTACAGTTGGCAGGCGAGGGGGCGAGCGAGGCGATAGACGCACTCGGCTGATCGATGCGAACAATGGAGCGCGGCAACTCAAGAGCGATGTCAGAGCTGGCCCCCGAACGAGAGCATTGACGGAGGGGAGACAGAGAGAGAGAGAGAGAGAGAGAAAAGGAGGGTTTGAACGTGGTGTTAGTTTCAAGGTCATTTTACTTTGCACTGGGAGGGGATCTCTCTCTAATTGCTCTCCGATTTTTTTGTTTTTGTTTTGTTTCAGTGTAAGAGAGAGGGGGAGAGGGAGCTGCAGAGAGAGAGAGAAGAGAGAGGCATGGGAGTGTAAAGCCAGATTGATACTTCATTGTACAAAGGTCTTGTATGAAAATAGCACATCTACAAGCTCAGTTTGTAGGTCTGCTGCTACATTCGGCACGCAACACCGTCGTACGACAGAGTATAAAATTAGGCTTAAGGAATGAGGGCTTTATTGGATAATTGCCTTTTTTTCATGTGATCGTCAGATGTTCCGTTTGGCCCAGAGAATGGTCTGTTGCCCAAATGTAATCAGCATCCATGGTTTGGGTTTTTCTGGTAATGGGATCAGCAGAGCATCGTACACAGTTAATGTTACACAAATGGAAATCATTACTGCGACTGCAAAACACACTATTACTAGTATGTCCTGTTTTTTTGTGCTGAAGCCGTCTGTCCCCACTTGGCAGGTCGTTTGGTCATGCATTTCTGTTTTTACACAAATTTGTATAAACACTTTCAACCTAGCGTAAAAAACAATGTGAAGACATAGCAGATCTACACGCTTACAGCTTGTGGAATTGGTACAAGGTTGTATGACGACGTATAAAATAGGGCTTGAAGATTCAATCTGTACTTTTTATGGACTACCAGACCACTCCGGGATTCAAACTCCGGGATTCAAACATGGCTCCTGGGCGAGTGCTGACAAAAGTATAATAATATACTCCTGTTGGAGCCTGTTGGAGCTCAAAGAACATCTCCATCAACACCAAAACCGTGCATCTTTGCCAGCAAACAGGTGATGCTGTATGGATCTGAGACTTGGAGGACAACAAAACACACAGGGCTGCAAACATTCATCAACACCTTTCTCACATCTGGTTGAGAGACAAAGTAAGCAATGTGGAACCGTGGAAAATAACAAGCCAGGATCCCATTTCACTTACAAATCCGAAAGAGAAAGTGGAGTTGGATTGGTCACACCCTCTGAAAACTTGCTACAAACATGTGCCCGACAAGCCCTGAAATGGAACCCCCCCCTCCCGAGGAAAAAGGAAACGAGGTTGCCCCAGGAACAGCTGGAGAAGAAGTGTCGAGGCAGGAATGTCAGAGAGTAGACTCAACTGGGGAGATCTCGAAAAAAAACGAGTGAAATGGAAGACATTTGTCAACGGCCTATACAGTATGCACCTTAGAGCAGTGCACCCCTGTAAATAACATTTACATCCACGGCACCCCTAAATTACATTGTTACTTTATGGCACCTTTTGTCATATTAACGGTAAGTAAATATGAAAATCTTTCCCCCAATGATACAGTATGTCACAAGCAAAACTGGAGAGAACATTTGTTTCCATTAGGACAAAAATAGACGATATACAAGCTCACAACGCGCCACAACGCAAGCTCACAATGTGTCGATGTAGATCGGCTAGTTGAACTATTTTAAAATATTTTTCAAAATAGTAAAATATGGCTACTAAGTTTAGGGATAAGCACTTGGTGTACTGTAGGCTGAAAAATAACACCCACATACAGTTTAACTTGGGTCTATTGGTTAAACTGAAGTGACATTGTCATTGATAAATTCCAAACATCATCAAAGTATTCTGAGGCACCCCCCTGGAGTTGTGTCACGGCAGTGACGGCACCCATTAGGGTGCCACGGCAATCACTTTGAGAAACCCTTCCCTAGAGGAGCAAAGGGCTTAAGTCCAGTAAGTAAGTCACCCCTCACATAAAAAGAAAAGAAAAGAAAATGTCACAGCTGTGCGTGAGTGGAATGAGAGCGTGAGAGAAAGTGAAAGATGTCTTTGCGTTGTATGTTCTGTGTTCAGCATTGCATTATACTACCAGAGACGTGTGGCGGAGCCGTATGTGTGAAAGTGTAAGAGCAAGTGTAGGAAGCGGGGGCAAATTACTCATAGCGGAGCATCTGGCAATGATAAGTGGCCATTAATTGGTGTTAACTGGTGCTACCAGTGTTTATAGAGTTGAAGGATAATTAGTTGGGGTGGGTCAGCGCTGGGCTGAAATTAGCATGTCAAGAATACCGCCGACGTCCCTTGACAGCTAGCGGAGGTCCCGCCAGGGGTAGGGGTATGGGTGGGGGGTCCAGGGGGGGCTTCAGGACTGGGCAGAATTTGCCTACTGTAGCATAGGATTACTCCATTCTGTACGAGTAGTGGTGGAAGAAGGACTCTTCTTGCAATAGCAGTAAAGTACCTGTATTAAAAATGTTACTTGAAGAAAAATTAAAATATAAGCGGCTCGTGACATTACACAGGCATGGATGCGTGTGTATTGTGTAATATAAACAAATAACAGATTCATGAGGGGGAAAAAATACATTTTTGACCGAAACAAATAGCTTAAGTGCAGATATGCTTATGGGTTCTGCTCTATGCTACTCTGCTGCTACAGGGGCTGATGGGAAAACCGGGCAACAGGGGTAATTCTGCAAATATAGACCCCATGGCCAGACATTTGGGATCAATATATAAAGTAGTAAAAGGAATCTAGTACTTCTTCCACCAGCGGTTCCATATCCCTAGCTAGTGTAAACAATCCACCACGGCCAGTGCCTTGTCTGCAGCCTCTGGTCTGCATAGGGAGGGAGGGGAGAGGGAAGGGGAGGGCGGGGAGTGCACGGGTGAGACCCAGCTGCAGCACCTGTGTAAACACTGAAGCACAGTGCGGACCGCCACCTCACACAGCTGGGGGAGGGGGGGGGGCACAGATGGAGACAGGCTGCTGAGGAGCCAGGGAGACTGTAGTGCTTAGAGGCACTGTTACTCCGCTCTGACTTTTGTAAGAGTTGAGTCCCATCATGCATCATCTGGCCCCATAAAAGAAGTGATGGAAAGTAACTAAGTACATCTACTCAAGTAAAGGCTCCTAAGTGCAATTTTGAGGTAATACTTCTACTCCACGGCATCTCAGAGGCAGTACTTCTTTTCCACTACAGTTATTCGAAAACTTCAGTTACGTGTTGATTCGTAGATTTAGATTATTATTATGAACCATCTCCGTTGACAAATTAAGCCCTATTTTATACCATACTTGGGCTATTAAAAAAAAGCAGATCTACAAGCTCACAACCTGCTGCATCACTATGCCTTTACTCAAGAATAATTGTGAATACATGCCTTATACTGTATGCGTTGCTTGTAGACTGGCTATTTTCAAAAGATTTGTATGCAATTTTATTTGAAAACCTGAAATGGTACATTCTGCACAATGAGTACTTTCAACTTGTGGTACTTTAAGTACATATTGATGCCAATTTTGTACTTTTACTCAAGTAAAGGTTAAAATCCGGACTTCTACTTGTAACAGAGTATTTCTACATTGCAGTATACGTTTACTTAAGTACAAAACGTGAGTATGTTCCACCACTGTTACATTACGGCATTGCTATTTTTACTATACGTACTACTAGGTAAAAGAAAAAAGAAAAAAGTCAGAGTACCTCTTCCACCACTGCCCATGCATCATCTGGACGATAAAAGCAGGGGGAAATAAGCTGGCACACAGTTATAACCTCGGAAACATGCCCAGAGCGCAAAACCATTTGTCCAGTGCCAGCTGACTCTGGGAACAATGCATTCCTGAGCTCTGTGGTAATGCACGACTGTCATCCATGCTCCGATCAATATACGCTGCCTGTAATACAGTCGCACAAATGTGTTTTCGCCCCTAAAATTCATTTTCGGTGGTAATGTGATAACATTTAACGGGCTGAGAATTTGTGGGAAATGGAAATGAAAGTATATTTATGATTCTGTTCCCTCTTTTAAAGCCAGACTCTGGTAGAACCTCTGCCTGCGCTCCCACCTGGGTACCGTATAAGTCCAAATATTGTCCATCATCTTTATCTGCTGCTCCTGTGCTCCGTGAGCGAGGAAGCAGAAGTGCACAGTAAAACTTTTGACTCAGAAGGGTGCACAAGTGGAACCAAATGGGCCGGGGTCCAATTGGTTCCACTTGTGCATTGCGGTTGTATTTGTCCATTTCGAGGGTTTTACAATGTAGTAGTTATATTGCAATGAAAAACGGGTCTCAATGCTTTTGGCATAATGACCACAAAGAGTGCAATTATCCTTCTATTAATTCACAAAATCAACGTGTGTGTGTGTGTGTGAAAGGGAGTGAGTGCAAGCTGTTCTTGACGCATCTCAAGAACCACCTGACCAATCGACTCCAAACCACCTCACAATTCATTAATTACATTCTTATTGACTATACCAAAGCGGGGTTCGGGACCTCCAGGGGTCCTTGTGGGTGTTCCATGGTGACCCCAGCTACATGTTTGCAATTTGGAACCCTTACAGGTGTAAGTGTACACATCGTGGTTCCAGTTTGTACACTCTCAAGAGTTTGGGGGTCCGTGGCCCCCAAATGGACAGATACAGATGTAAACGGAAACTGGTTGGCGGAGGCATACAGTATTTAGTTTCTTGCCTATTTTACCTGGAAACACAGAAGCAGCACGAGCTCAAAACATGTCTCTTTGCACCACATTTCAAGCTTGCATAACATAATGCTTTTGTGTGACGCTGTAGTATGATCAAGTAATTTATGTTAAAATAGGGAGATAAGAGGTTTCTGCCCGACATCATGGCCAGGTAGATATAAAACCAAGGTTCTACCAAAGTTCAACATCATTTGCAGATCTCTCTCTCTATGCATGCCATTCCCTTCCACTCCATCCCATCTGCTGAGCATCATCACATACCGATGTCCAATACCGTGATGCATTTACCCGATACATACGAAGTACGAAGCCTTCCACACAGGCCAGAGGTAAAGCCCTCGGCCGTGGGAGAGACTTACGTGGTCCGATACGGGATGATGACTGCAGCGGAAATGGGACAAATTCCATAGTGAGATAACTTATCTCTGTAGGTTCTGTGGGTCTCTCTCCCCCTCTCTCTCACACTCTGTAGTATGCAGTTATGGGCCTCTGTTTCATAAAAGAAAAAAAAAACATTTTGCACTGTATCAGTGCTGATACAGATTCTCGAGCTGAGAGAGTATATCAGTATATTTAACATTGGATTCATTGCAAACGCACCACTAGTGAGCGAGCCCAACTCGTTTGTGAACATTATGATACTGTAGTAGACGAGGGGTATAAAAGCACAATATTGAGCTATCATATCCAGCTATAAAGTGATCTCTCTCTCCCATACTGACGTCACATGCACCCGGTGCATGTAAGTGGAGGAGCCGGACAGTTATAGCCTGCAGAGGAGTCTTCTGACCTATTGACCCTCAAGAATGGTCAGCATTACCATGCTGACCAGATCAGACTGACTGTCTGATCAAAAACTGCCCATGGTAGCAGAATTGTGTGCACAAATGTACACACTCTTGAGACACTGAGAACTGTCCAATTCCAGAGGATTGGCCTTCATTGGAAATATACATTCTATTGACTTGTTTCCCTACAGACTCAGAGACTCAGTCCCATGGGATACCCTTGTACCATAAAGACTTGATTCCATTCAGTTGGATTAAGTGTCATCGCCACAGATCACAGCCTGACTTTGGATATGTCATAATGTTTGAATGTTCCACTCACTCGTTCCAGTCATAAAAGCATTCATTCACAATTCCTTGATCATTGATTGGAAATATGACATTCACTGTACAATAAATGTAATTATTGCAGATTGTGTGTTATGTGGAATCTAAAGCCATGATAAGTGCATGCGTACACCTTTTCCCAAAATGAACTTCAAAGAGACGTTTGCCTCACAACAACATGTTGACAACTTCTGGGAATGCAACTTGAAAGGACTTCGCGTCACAAGACATCTCAATGTCTCCATCTTGCAATGAGAGTGACATATGGTAACTGAGCCATGCATTGCACAACGAAGAGAGCTATATAATGAGGAGGCAGATGAAGCCCAGACAGGATAAGGATAGGATCCAGTATAGGTTAGGATCCGGAGGAATTCAGAGGATCCAGGACCCTGATGGAGGGAGAGGAGAGGAACCAGAAGGAACCAAAAAGAAGGATGTCTGATGAGAGGGTCTTGGCCACATCGCTACACAGACCAACCCCGACGCTCTGACCTGAGCATCCCAGACGATCCCAGGCAATCCAAGGCACTACAACGAGAGGCTCAGGGGTTATTTACCCAGACGATCCAAACCCCTGCCGCACAACCTCTCTCCCTCAGAAGACAGACGACCCCAGTCTGCCTCTCTCTCAAAGCTCTCAACAAACCAACACTCAGGAAAGTGATGCATTTACATCAAGTTCCTAAGTTCATGGCAAAGAACATTATCTATATCAGATAATTTCATTATCATTTGATTTGTTTCTTAAATTCTATTTGAACCTGCATTAACCCTTGTTTAAGAATTCGTTTGATTATTGTGATCCATTCTACTAAGTTTGTATATAGCTTAGGTATGGAAATAAATTGATTCACATTTTTAAACAAGTCTATTATTTGCTCAAGAGTTGAACTTACTGGTTTTTGACACATGCAAAGTAAAAAGGCTATGTAATGGAAAAAGATCTCTTACCTTCAGATTCCATAGATTTATTGAGATAAAATAATAAAAGATTATTTTATAATCTTTTTAATTATTTTATTAGTGGTTTAAACTTAAGGGTTAAATACAAATTAATCTTGTGCTTATTCCTAAGCTCATTTCACTGGTGCCCCTTCTAAAATTCAGATTGATTTGACTCTTAATTTTGAAAACTTATAATTCAGATTTTTGAATAATTAATTCATAATTATGAATTCCACTGATATAAAATCTACAGGATTAAATATATACAACTACTACAATACCTAACACCATGCCAAAAATCTAAAACCTGTCACCAAGTGCACAATTTTAATGAATTCTGTCCCAGGTATACAGGTAGCAACCCATAAAAAATGGTCCAGGACCGCGACCTACTGTTTGGGAAACAGTGCTGTAAATAGAAAGATGGGTATGGAGGGGTCGATGGCAGATAACATGGTGTCTGGATTAGATAGACAGCCAGCTTGCAGCCAGACAGACACTGCCTTGTTGCTTGTCCACAGATGCAAAGATTGTTACTTGGATGTTGTTTACACAGATGTTAGGTTTGATGTTTTCCTGGTATCCTAGTTACTTTGTAGCACTTAATCGATTTAACTTTGCACTCTAAGTGACCAGCATTTGCCCTGCTGTTTGTTGACCAGTGTTCATGCCTTTTAGTCTAAGCCTCCACTTTGTTTGTGAGTCTCTCCGGATAAGTGTCTGCTAAATGCCTACATTGTAAGGGCCGATTCATACTCCTATTTAAGAGCCGAATAAAAGTCGGTTCGGCTCTGTAGAGCCTACAATGTGACGTCATTTGAGGTTCGGGGGGGCGGGTACCGTCCTAAAGTCGGCTCTTCGGTGCTACTGAAAATTTCTGACGATCCGAAATCATTTCGGCACTACAGCGCCGAAACAGTGGTAAAATAGGAGTATGAATCGGGCCTAAGAATGGATCGGAATTGTAGAATTACTGACAAAGAGTGTGAACGCTACATGTCCCTGTACAGGGCCCTGGCAGACTAGAATGGTTGGGTGATCCGCCCCCGGGAACGGTACGCAGCATTCAACTACCACAACATCTGCCAAGTGGTACCAAGTGCGCACAGGGGACCATAGTGTGAATCTGCCCTTAGTACATCCGGTTCTGCCTGATGTACAGCAGTGTCTATGTTGGTGGATGCAGATTGCAGAACTGTATCTTGTGCTCTGCTTCTGGGGGGGTTTGTGGTGTCAGATTCTGTATCATGCTTGCGCAGGTCATTTGTTATATCACAGGAGCAGAGTCACACCGCCAAACTAAATGCAATATCATTGCTTGCAACAAATGGTGAATGATTTATAGTTCACGTCATTGTTATCGTGCTAGGGTGTGCTTGTCCCTTTTTAGACCCAGTGATCTATCGTACCTGTTGACCGACGCTGCTGGTAGTGAAGGAGGGGGGGGGGGGGGGGGGGGGATCTGGCTGTACCAAGGCCAGATCAAATGCAGCGAGGGGTCCGACACCGACCATAACAGCCTCATGGACAAAAGTGGCCTTTCTCCAAAGGCCAGGAGGTCATGGGAGAGAGGGGAAAAAAATAAAAGAGGAAACTGAATGTTCCCCATGCCTGTCTCAGATGTCAAGGATCTCACATCACCCCCCCCCCCCCCCCCCCACCCCTCCCCCCCCAAAAAAGATTGTTCTTTTGCTTACAAAAAAGCTCCTTTAATGTCAAACACACAGCATTCCATTCACTCCCATTACCAAAAAGAAAAAAAAGTCAGACAGCACAGATTATGCATGCAAAGGAATGGAAGAGAGGAATGACCTTTTGCACATCATTACACTGTAACTTTAAAGGCATCGTATGCAACTCTGACCTTTGTTTACATAACTATACATTTCCTTTGCCATCGTTTCCCTCTATACTAGCAGTTTTCAGCCACTGGAATAGTGTGGTAGTGTTTACCTGCAGAAACACACTCGCATTTGGGTGTCTTCGCTGTTTGTTTCGGTAGACAGGGATGTTTTTTGGGCGGCTAGCCGGCTACCAAAACAAAAAGCAATATAGCAATGTTTTTCTGCAGGTAAACATAGCCACAATACTCCAGTGTGCTGATGACCACTGGTATAGATAGAAATGGTGGGTAAGAAAATATTGTTTTGTTATGTAAACACAGGGCAAAGTTACATGTTTACATCCCTTGAATAAATGTCAATATCCGACACCTTCACACGTATTGCTCTACAGATTGCTTATGTTGCTGTGTGCCAGTGTGGGAAGCCACAAATAGCCGATTTACAAGTTCGTAGATTGGCTATTTTGTGAAACAGTGGACACGCCCTATAAGTATGAATAATCAGTTCAAAAAACATACACACTAGGATGATCGAGAAAAAAATAAAGCTGTTTGGAAAATAGAAAGTCATTGAATTTGCATCAAAATACAAATAGCCTCCCGTTCTGAGCAAGAATGCGGTAAGAAAAACAGCAAATGGACCTGGCTAACAAAACCTCTTTCAAAGAGTAAAAGCGACACGTCAAGTGGAAGCCAAGGCCATGTGTTCTGGAGCCCTGAGCCTCCCAGGTTCAGAATACAAAGAGCAAGGTGACGGCAGGAAAGAACCAATTCTTCATGTTCCCACGAGTATAATGTATATTACTGTACACTGTCGCTGTTGAGCAGAAACCTTGTATCTCCATATATCAGCTTTTATTGTATGTATTTTTTTATATATTTCATTATATACTTCATGCCACAAGTCGTACAAGTATGTCACGCAAAGGTAGCTAAAATAGCCAATCTACGAGTTCACACAGCGGTTTGACCTATGCCATTTAGCTCGTTTTAAAAACAGTGAAAGTGTCTGTGGGGGTTTTAGGGAGGCCAGGTTGATAGTGTTTAACCATGTAGACCTGAGGCCCATTCTAAAATGCCTTCTATAACCTGACATAAGTTTTCTGAAAAATGTCAAATATGTATTCAAACATTACTTATTGTTGCTTTATAATGCATATAGCAACAACTACCCCAAAAGGGGTTCTCGTCTTGAAAGGTAAAAACCGCAAGAGGGGTTCCCGTCCTAAATGGGTTAAGTCTGTCGGTGGGTTTTTATAAATATATAAAAACTTGCAAGAGCTAAATAATATCTACATCTACATCACAACAGGTGCTTTTTAAACCTAATTTCCTGAAAAGTAACTGTCTTTGCGTACAAGATTTCTACCCGACAGTGACAATATATATATATATATATATATATATATATATATATAGTGGTCAAAGACCACAAGGTGTTCGCATGAAGCTATTCAGCCTCCCTATGTGAAATGAAAAGCTGGCAGGGTCGTTATTTGTAATGCTAATGGTGTGTGTGTGTGTGTGTGTGTGTGTGTGTGTGTGTGTGTGTGTGTGTGTGTGTGTGCGCGCACACACGCACGCACGCACGCACGCACACGTAGTGTGGATGTCCGTTAGCTTCTCCGGGTTCCGGTTAGTATTGTTCTGCATTCCGCGCACGCGTTTCAATCAAGGAAGAGAAAGGGCTTTTGTGATCTTTTTAATCTCACACTTTCGCGACTCATCTTCCAGATCTCCGCCGCGATGAGAGAGAGACAGAGCGGAGGAATGCGAGGCCACGGTCCCGTCTAAGACGTGACACGGATTTACATTTTTTCCATTAGTGCAGGAGAAGTGGGGGAGTGGGGGGGCATTACAGAGCAGGATATTGGCTATCAGAGCCCTGCTCGTCTCTACTGGGGTTAGGAAGACTCGTATGCGACATTGTTCGTAATCTACACTTTTGTTCGTTAGTTGTTTCGTAACAGTTTTGCTGTTGAGCAGAAACCTCTTATCTCCATATTCTAACTTTTTGTGCTTTTTTGTAAATTAACGCCCCATTTGACCATACTACAGCGTCACACAAACGCATCAAAAGTAGAAGATCTACAAGCTTGTCCAAAACATTGTTACTTTTCGGGAAATGGGCAAAAGAAAAATAACCGATTTCACAAAGAAATAGCAAAACTAGTTGATCGACAAGCTCACAACATGTCACATCGCAATGCGTTGTGAGCTTGTAGATCAGCTATATTCACAACTTGTGTGCACCACTGTCATACTGTATGTAATAGGGCATCAATTAATGAAGATGCATAAAAAAGGTGAAATATGGGCATACAAGGTTTGTATAGTGACATATTGCTTTGATTTTCAGTGACCCCAACGGCACACAATCTTAACCCATTTAGACCTGAGATCGATTCTACAAAATGTCTTCTAAAATCATGACAGTTTTATGAAAAACCCATGTTTCTATGTCAGTGGTTCTCAAACTACTCATGTAAAGGACCCCAAAAATTAGCTGCATTTGGCCACCGACCCCCATCTGAAAATATGTTGTTCCAGGGACCCCCCAGAAGCAAAGATTTGAGTTAAAAAGTAAAATAATATATATTCAAAGATTTGGGCCACATTTTCACGATTTTTCAAAAATAGCAGATCTACAAGCTGATGCCACATAAGGTGCCACTAATCCCAGACAAACAAACAAAAACAAAAAAATACATCCAAAACGGACAGAATCTCAGAAAAGGCTTAAGAGTCAAGACTTCAGCGGATTGATGCGGTTCATAGAGCACCGAAGTCTGACATAATTTACAAATCCTTTGGGACTTCTTTCCCCCCTCATTCTGAATTCCCATAGACCTTTTTTTTATATTGCGTCAAATAAGAATTGTGTTCCAAAAAGAAAGATTCGAAGAATGAACTGACAGCGAGAAAACGCTAATGTTAGAATTAACCAAATTAGTTAAATGTTTGCCAGAAAGAGACACCCACCTCCCAGACAATTATTGCTGAGACAGTTTGTTTATTTTTAGACCACAATTCTTATACGAGATGATTCTAATGTAACCCATTCTAATAACCCAATGTTATTCTCCATGGACAAATTATTTCCGCAAACCCAGGGGATGAGTGAGTGACGTCAGCACTTCGGTACTCAATTGAGGGGAAAAAAAAGGTGCTTATTGGTCTTGAGAAGCCTCAGGTTGGATGGGGGGGGGGGAGACTTCTGCAGATATGCCGTTATGACGGTGTCTGTGCGCGCGTGTGTGTGTGTGTGTCTGCGCGTGCGTGCGTGGTCAGTCCACATCCAAGTCCATGTTAAGCTCGGTGCTGAGGTTGAGGTAGAAGAAGGCGTAGACGCACAGCACGAAGAACACGATGGCCATGATGACCAGGAAGGCATCCTGAAGGGAAAATAACAATACAAGATCATGACATTTCATTGGACTACGTGTAATGAAAATAATTGCAGTTGATGATTAAATTGTGTTTTTTGGCATTGAACATTGGAAAATATTTTAAAAATATGACTTTGCAGCTGCACAGGGGAGATTATGACAAATAACGTACTGTAGAAAGAATTGACTGAAAAGGATACAGTACCAATATTCAACCTGCGGGTACAGTGCGGTACGGTACGTTACGATCGATCGATGATCGATACCATCATTGATCCCATAGGGGAAATTCACACATGTCATGTAAAATGCGTTTGCTGCTGTAATAATCATGTACATGTTGTTTTAAGACCAAAATAAAACTATTCATTCATTCATTCATTCATTCATTCATTCACAGGAAGTTACAAACACAGGGCATAGAAGTACAGTGGGTACTGAAGAGTAACATCACTGTAAATATGAATGAAAGTATACAGACGTATACAATCAATATACAATCATCCTGCCAATTTGTCCAATATTTAAACATCCACATATTCAATCGCTGCAACAATATGACTGTTCTGAGGTAGAGGGAGAGATAGAACCAGAGAGGGAGACGTGTGTGCGTGTGAGAGACAGTAGATGTCGTGGAATTCCTCATGTAAATGCAATTCTAAGGGTTATTACAATGAAGTCACTAATTCACTCACTAATTTCATCTCCAACAGGAATTCCCGTATTCCACCAAGCGGAACTTTGCCGGAGACTCACTACTGTTGGATTCGATAATGTTCAACAGTGTTGGGGGAAGGGGGGGGCTGGTTCATTATGCGGGCTCTCTCTCGCACGATAACAATCAGTGGGAGTTTCATTAGGGCCGAGTGTTGAACAATGCCAGTTGTTTCGTAGTGGAGAGACGTCATTAGCAAGGGAACTTTCTAATCAATGCTGAGGGCTGTTTGAGAAGAGCTCAGCGAGCAGCGTGAGTGACTACAGGCTATTAGGGAGAAGACTGCCGAACGAGGGGGTGGGTGACTTTAATGTGGCGGGGGTCACCAAAAATGTGTCCCTTAGACCTGTTTTTTGACGGCAGGATATAGTTGTGTTAATGTTATACTGCTTTCACAGGTATAATTTATTTTAGTAAATGAACATTCAAGATTCAATGTTCAAGATTTTTTCCATCTGCAAGCAGCTTCAGGGGAAAAAAATACAAAATTATGTTTCTCCTCCTAACTAAGACAGCAATTTTATTTCATGTTTCCATCCGCTACAGATGCTAAGGCATATTATTTCACAAAAAAAAACAGTCTCAGGACTAAATGGGTGTAACTCTTGCAGCGTTATTACCAAAGATACTAATTAAGGTTTGGTTCCATTTAGTGTAGCAGAGCTTTTGCAGTGTGCCAATAGCAGCACCCTGACCTGAATGACTGTATAGCCCTAACTTCAAACCACATGGCACAGTCACACAGACACCTACAGTACAGTGGCACCGGGCACAGGGAGACAGTAGTCTGAGACGAAAGAGGGAAAGAGAGATAACACTGGTTACAAATGCAGAGGAGCTCATTATAATTCCTCCCTGATGCAGAGTTGGGGAGTGTGTGGGTGTGTGCTTGCATTCGCTCACGCATGCAAGAGTTATGTTTACAATGACGAACAGATTCAGGCTGGGGTTACGATTAGACATTTAGAGTACAAGTTAGATTTAGGAGTTTTGCCAGATTTATGCTTAGTTGTGAGTTAGTTGTGATGCTTAGTTGAGCAATAAAATATCTTCTATTTTTGGCTTATGGTGTTAAACATAACATAAAATTGCTGTCCTAAAATATAGATGTCTTCACAAGTATAGTAATATGTGTGTGTGTGCGTGCATGTGTGTGACTATGTGTGTACACTGTACATGCAGTATTGCCTAGTCATCAGCAGAGTTGGTCTTCATTAGCTGCGGTCCACATTTATCTCCTTCCCGGCAGCCTCCAAAACAGCTTAAAGTACCCTTTGCTTAATTGGAAAACTTTTACATTTCATGCACTTTAGTTTCATATATTAACTGGCGGGCCTCCTACGGCTTGATTTACTTTTTCTATTTCTCTGGGGGTGAGGCGGGGTTGGGGGAATTGTTATCAAATCGAATGTTTTTTCTTTGGTTTGCTGCCCCTCCCTTATGTTCTCTTAAGCTTGATTATAAATTATTCTTTTGCTGCCCAGCAGCAACGATATAGTTCACCTTTTCATGCATGATTTTATTTTATTTTATAAATTAGCATTTTGGCGTGAATTATAATGCCCTACTTTGCCTTACAAGCGTGTCTTCCAGAAGTAGAGGAAACTAGTTATTTTAAAATGTTTTAAAAAGGTTTCCACCCGACAACAATATTCACTTTTGAAGATAGAAGTGCTCTATAGAAGTGCTCTATAGAAGTGCTCTTGAATAATACTGGGGCTCCTTTTTATTACGCCTGCACTTCATACCTAACATTAGAAAAGAAGCTACAAACAAACCTCTCAAAAATAAATGAGTTAGGTTGATATCCTCCTAAAACCCAGAACGTAGCGCAAAGTGGAGGAGCGAGTGACCAAAAACTGACATTTTTGGTCACTGACTGAAGTTGGCAGCACTGACTGACGTTCTCAAGATTTTTTATTGTTATTTCAAGGACCCCAGCTTTGCTATGCATAAGTATAATACCTCTTAAGTGCTTTGCCAGTTATTTGGGACCACAGGTTGAGAATCTAAAAAACAAACAAAAAAACTAATGGACGAGGGGGGGGCCGTGACGTCACCCATTGGTTTACTTTCTACAGACCCATTTGAAGCCAAAATAATCGTCCGCCTCTCATTGAAAATTAATTACCAAGCAACAGGCACTTCCTGTGTGAAAAGGCCTATCCCCGTTTCAATGTACTAGACCTCTGGGAGATGGAATGCTGAGGGTGGAGCGCAACACCTACCATCAGCTCCCAGTACTTATGTACTAGACCTCTGGGAGTACTTACCGCACGACAACACCTACCATCAGCTCCCAGTACTTACCGCACGACATCAAGCCGTAATACTCACAACCTAACCTCTAAATGTCTAATCCTACCCACAACCTGAATCCTGTCCCACTTGTAAAGCCCTAACCACACCAAAGGGTCACCATACAACTCCTTGTAAAGCCCTAACCACACCAAAGGGTCACAATGCAACTCCTTGGATCCAAACGGTTGCAAGGAGTCAACGCTAAAACCGTCTCGACCCTTTGGTGTGGTTTGGGCCATTGAATTCCATGCGTTGAATCACTAGGGTCAACGTGGGTCAACGTGCAACAAGACATATCACACCGCAGGGATAACGCTAAAACCGTCTTGACCCTTTGGTGTGGTTAAGGCTTAAGCCTCACATCGTTTTTTAAACAATTGAAGAAAAAAACACATCTCTGTTGTGAGGACCAGGATAAAACATCTCTGTTGTGAGGACCAGGATAATTGCATTATGTATATTTCTGAAATTCTACTATACTATTCGACCATCACAAACAATATAATTACACATACAGACACACACAGCGCCTCTGGTTCACATAGTGATGGAGACCTGTGGCACGTCATCATCATCTCCAAGTGGACGGCAGCTGTGGCACGCTCTGCATGCTGGGAGCCCGGGTTCCCGTCGCCCTGGCGACCAGCCACGGCTCAACAGACGTCCCCTCATCTGTGTCTCCAGTTCCGCTTTGTCTGTGTGTGTGTGTGTGTGTGTGTGTGTGTGTGTGTGTGTGTGTGTGTGTGTGTGTCCTAACGTAGAATTTGACAAATACACTGATGTCCTCACTATGTGTCTTGGTCCTCATAAGATAAATGGTTGTTTAATATTTAATGTTTTTAGAGTCAGGATTCCAATTTGGAAAAGATCCAGATCCATCAGCCATTTTCAAAAAATCTTGATTAATAACAAAGAATGTTTGAGAAACACTGCTCTACAAACAGCATTAGACATTGACTGACCTGCCCTTGTTGCTTATTTTGGGCCATATTTTCATAGACCTGGTTGCTTGTTTCTCCCGCGAAATCTGGCAACTCCATATCACTGCTGTAAAACAAGCGTGCAGCTACCGGCTCATGCAGCACGCTGCGCACCAAAATACATATGACTGTAAATAAATTGGTATGGGAGGGCCGTAAAAGCCACAGGCTCCCATACGCTGGCTGTCAACGCACATAAAAGGCACTTGGAAGGTGTGAGAAAGCCCTATAAAAGCTAACAGCCAGCGCAGACAACACATCCAACATGAGTAGCCAGGACAAACACACATAGTGGACTGGTTCCAGGTTGTTTTTGTTTTTTTCTTAAAGCAGGACAGCTGTTTTTCGATGGCACGGATTGAGTCACTGGCTGGTTGCTTTGTTTTTTTTTGTTTTGTTCTTCAGGAAGAGCTTAACCACATAGACCACTGCATTGATATTCTAGGGGCAAAATCAGCCAGAAATAGCAAATAGAAGAAGGCTATGTTTGGCGAAGAGGTTTGTTGTAGAGGAGGTGGGGAAATAGCCCAAGTACAGAGCCAACTCAGGTCCTGTTTACGAAGTCTAGAGGCTTTAAAGTGTTTCACCCATTTTCATCTTCATATAATTGGTCCTCAATAATGGGCACAATTTCTAGCTACTCATTGTCATACAAGAGGGTTGTGGACATTTCATCATTGGTAGGCAGCAGGCAGGTTTATTTCAAACAACATTTAGAATAAGTTATGTAAATGAATGCAAGGACAATGGCTTCTATTTCAGCATGCCAACTTTCCAGGGAGAGGATGGCTCTAGTTTTTTATTAGCTGGGAATCTCCATCGATGATGTCAACAGTAGGTAAGTTTCTGAACTGTCCGTGGCCCGTTAATGAGACACCGAGTGCGTTGACGGGAAACTGAGCTCTTCCTATAATCTTAATGAGCTTTAGTGAGACCAATTATATGAAGATAAGACTGAAAATGTGTGGAGTTTAAGCACTGTATTAATAGGATCAAAGAGGAAAGGCCGAGTCAAGATTGTAAATGCAAAATAATGTAGCCTAGAAACTAGAGACAATTACAGCTCCTGTGACTATAAATAAAATATCCGTGCCATTCAGTGGATCCACTGTCTCTCTCCTTCGCCGTACAGCAAATCGTTGTTGTCACTTGGAAACCTCATATGTCCAGAACTGTCGCTTTTCAGGATTCCAATTCAAAAGCAGATGTACATGTAAAAGCTCAAAACATGTCGCATCGCAGCGCATTTTGAGCTTGTACATCTGCTATTTGTAATACTTTTGTGTGACACTATAGCATGGTCAAGCCGAGCATTCATAAACGAAAAAACAAACATAATATTATTAAAATATGGAGATAATGGGTTTATGGCCTGACAGAAACGAAATGACAGCTGGGAGGGAGAACCAAAGTCATTATCTGCAGCCTGGATCCACTGCCAAATCCATAAGCGCTTTTTCTACACTTTTTGAGGCTCGGTGGCTAAACTAAAAAAAAATAAAACTGCAGAGTGAACAGAAGGCTAGCATGCCAATTAGACATGCCAGCAGGCTGTGCTTCCTATGCTGGGAGCTATCGCTATAGAGCAAACTTTTGCTGGCACTGTACTGTACTGTACTGTACTCCTGCAGTAGGATCTTTCCATGCCCGTTTTATGCAGCGAAATCCAAACTGTCAGTTTAAAGCGCAACACATACTCCGACGTCGTAAAATCTCCCGGTTCAGTTGGGGCGAGTCAGCACATTTGGAGGTGCACAGGTTCTGAGGAAAATTCCGGTAACACCCGTCCGAAGCTCGGAATGACGTCAATTTGTAGTTACAAAGAAAAGTTAGGTCGTCAGAAGGAGAATGAATTGCGCTGAACGTGTAGGACAGTGGCTTGAGAGCCTTACTGTAGGTCTAACTTCATATACATACCGTCTGCTACCGTCTGTAGACCTAACACCGATGCGTTGACAACTTGACACTCTTTGCATATTATGTCTTAACCTTATATAATGTACATACCTGCTGCTTTATGCCATGATATGTACGTATATACATGTAACCAAGACATATTATGTCCACCCCATGATGAAGCCTACACGAAAACAAATTTCACACACTGATTTACGCCTGCAAACATGTGATGTGAGTGACGATAAAACTTGCTTCTGATTTTGTTTCTTAACTATCAATTATTGAGCTGCAGAGAGCTGTCCTGCAAGGCTTATAGAGTTTGCAGCGAGTGCTGTACAAATCATAACGTTATGACACTTTAAAAAAAAGTCACCCCATTGAACCGGGAAGGGGCCCAGGATTTCAATGGAAATCAGGGGGGCCTGAGAGGTTTAATATAAGTGGGATTAATATGCTCATCTCTGAGGTATTTTTAATCCCACCTCGGAAAATTCTTCACATCTTCAGCGTAAAAAAAATGAATAAAAAAATGAATTATTCATGAGAACTATAAATATTTGAAGATATGGACGACTCTAATTGGATTAAAGACGTGCTTAATGAGGCCGCGCGTGTCGCATATTTTAAAACCGGACCGTTTGGCTCCAGGCGCTTCATCCTGGTCATTTAAGAATACATTATTTTATCCAATTTGTATGGCACTCCTACAGTACTGTACGGTTGATACTAGATAACTAGTAGTAGGTTGGATGTGGGCTGCTGAGACATTTAGACCCTTGTGTAGGACACTCTTTCCCAAAGAGTGGCTGTCCCGACTCCCAACCCACTCAGGACCCATGTCTGGGTCGTGAACTGGACTGGGTTTGCGAATTGCGAGTAAACAGGGGTGGGGGGCTGCGGTGCGGCGCGTGTTGTTTCATTGTACCAAACGCGGACAGTTGACTGTACCTTCCTTGAACTGTACCTAAGCGATTTTTTTTCAATCAATCTGTATGTACTGTACATATGTTTAAATCGATTTGTATGTTTCACTTTCATTCAATCTGTATGTAACTGTAATGTCTGTATATAAGTGCAGGGCTGCAGCCTGCAGGCTATCAGAAATTACTTTGGACAGATGGAAAAAACTTAAGTTAAACTTGCAGAGTGACTTACTTTACATCTTCTGCAGTTGTACTTGAATGTTGACATGGATGACATAACAATCCAATCTAGTGTTTCATTAGCGCGACAGAACGTGACAAAATAGGCTACAGCTGAGCTATGTTGTGCTGCATGAACACAGTAACACACGTGTTGAAACAAGGCTGTGGTAAAGATACCAAGAAGGAGTGGACAGTGATGTCACTGTTATGCAACAGGGAAGTAGTACAGACTTGAAGCTGTTTATAATGTCGTGACATCACTGACGAATCCTTGGTGTTAAGCTCATACATAGTCTGGATTTTCGGTGAACTACAACATGACATCACGAGCCGCGGTGAAGAGCAAACCACCGCCACCGCTCCAGCCCTTCTCTCTGTTTTTACTCACCACCGCTCAACGTTATTTCAGCTCCGGTGGTCAGCTCACCACCGGAGCGGTGGTCACCTCACCACCGAAAATCCAGACTATGAATAGGCCTACTCTTCCTGCGACCGAGCCTTTCTTTTCACCGTCTTGACTATTTTTTCTTCTTCCCCCTTCATGGGCCCCTTGGGGGGCGGTGCAACCGGTGCATTGCACCGGTTGCACCGCCGATACTTTCGCCTGTGCATAGGACACAAGGTTCTGCCTGTTGTCTCCCTCGTGTGAGACCTGGGTTTAAATCCTACTCTGGACTTAAAAGTTACAGATGGCAGCCTTGAACTAAACATCTGACAGGGGCTCTTTAAAGGCTACGGAGAATCCAGGTGACTTTTATTTCTCATGCATCTGTTTTTCTAATTCCTTTCTTTAAAGTTCTTTAACCAACCATTTAATGTACTTTTATGTTAAACTGAGGGCACTAACTTTTTACATTGGTTCAACGTCAGTCACTGAAACCTACGTTTTGCTTTTGCTTGATTGACAACCAGCGTTGTTGTTGCTTTGACGGCGAGGGATTCATTGTTATTCATGTCCTCACTGTATTGCATTACTGCTATTATTTTAATGTTTTATGCCTTGCTTTTTTCTTTTTTTCTCCATTGCTCTGTAAAGCATTTTGAGCTGCATTTCATGTCATGAAAGGTGCTATACAAATAAAGTTTTATTATTATTATTATTATTATTACATCTACTAAGTAGCTTGAAACTAAAGTTGTCAAATATTTGTAGTGGAGTAAAATACAAACATTTGCCTATTTGATGTAATGGAGTAGAAGTAAAGAGACAGAATTAATGAGTCTTATTTTTACCTTGAGAGTGTTGAGACCAGTATTAGTCCTCTTGGCTTCCGCTTTCAGTCGTTCGAATTTCAGAGACAACTTGGTCTTCTTGTAATCTTGTTTGCCTGATAGAAAGAACACACACATGAGAATGTCAGCTGACAGGACTGCTGCAAGCTCCCATATCGTTGCTGTTGGCGGAAAACTCCTATTTCCATATTCTAACTTTTTGTGTTTTTTTTCATAAATTAAGGACCTACACTACGTGATCACTTGGATTCTATGAAATCCAAATGCCTGACATCAGTTGTGGCGACTGAGAACTTTAATCCATTCAGTCGCTGTCATGCTGCTTCCAACAACCGCTTGATTGCCGTCTCCAGGGAGTCGGGACGCAACACCATCACGCACTACTGATCTGATAGGACTTGGTCCTTTATTGTTATTGTTAGCTTTTTTCTTCTTCTCCTTCTGCTAAAAATATCAGTTCTGGCTGAACCGTGCAGTCGGTTTTCGCGAAACTTGGCAACATGGTAGAGGGCCATGTCAAATGGTGAGGATGCGAAGCCCACAACCATTGGCCAAAGGGTGGCGCTATAGCACTCAATTGAAGGGAAAAAAATATATATATATATATATATCACTCAATTGAAATATATATATATATATATATATATATAGCTATAGCTATAGCAGGAGCTATAGCTATATAGCTATCTATAGCTATCGATATAGCTATCGCAGCTCAAAAGGCTTCAGAACACACAAAGAAAAATCCAGACCACAGAATATCCACTCAAAGTTCAGGTTGGGTGGGTGTAATTGAGGCATAACCGAAATCTTTTCTTAATTGTAAGCCTCTAATAAAAAATCCCTTTCAACCATAAGACAAGCATTTCCCTTGTGAGGACCAGGAAATATCTCAAATTCTACTACAGTATACAATGTAGGGACATTTGGCACTCACAACTTTAGTAAAACAAAACACACACACACACACACACACACACACACGCACACGCACACGCACACACACGCACACGCACACACACATGTATGTGGAGTTCAGAAGCAGCCTTCTGTCCACTTTGTGTGTGTGTGTGTGTGGGGGGGGGGGGGGGGGGGGGAGGTTCACCTGTGTTTTGGCTGTCTTCCCACCAAGTGTACCAACCTCTGGGGCAAACCGGCCACCTGGCACTGCATGTAGGTTAGGTGAGGCGTGCGTGCGTGTGTGTGTGTGTGTGTGTGCGTGCGTGTGAGAGAGAGGTAGAGCAGGCTGTCTTGGTCTAATTAGAAAACAACCACATTGCAGAAAAAGTCTTTGCTAACAATCGGGCGGATGGGCAACAGCTTGAGCAGGCTGAACGGTGTGTGTGTGTGTGTGTGTGTGTGTGTGTGTGTGTGTGTGTGTGTGTGTGTGTGTGTGTGTGTGTGTGTGTGTGTGTGTCTGTGTGACCGAGCCCAGGGTCAGGCTCAAGGTGGTCTCCAGCGTGACGTGCATTAAAGCCACTTCAAGTTTCCATCTCTACCAGCCAATTACACCTCATTTGCATTGGAAGGAGGCGGGGAGCGGGCGAACGAGAAGGGAGAGAGAGAGAGAGAGAGCGAAGGAGGATGGAAGGTGTCCTTATCCGTCTGGGGCAAGCGAGAGAGAGAGGGAGAGAGAGAGAGATGCATATAGAGGGCTGTGTGTGTGTGTGTGTGTGGGGGGGGGGGGATAGTAAAGTTGGTGAGACAGAACAGCAGCTTAAGGACCAGACTAATGGCCCTGTCCCTCTCTGCTGTCCCCAGACGGACCACCATATGTGCGGCCCAGAGGACTAGCTCTGCTCCCAACTATCTGACAGGCACACACACACCGTGATGCACGCACGCACGCACGCACGCACACTTTGAATGAATTAATGTTTTTTGCGGCTTTCGCCTTTATTTTAGATTTTTTATAGAGGGACAGACAGTAGGCTGACTGGAAATGGGGGAAGAGAGATGGGGGAGTGACATGCAGTAAAGGCCGTCGGGATCGGGAGTCGAACCCGCGGCACACTGCCAGACTCGGACTACCGGCCAAGATGCCTGGACCGCTGAGCCAGGGCCCAGGCACACACACACACACACTCACACACACTCACACTTTTAACTCTGACTCTAAATAGCCGATCCACAAGCTCACATCAGAATCAGAATCAACTTTGTTGTCACATCACAGGTTTACAGGTGAAAAACAGTGGCTTAAATTCGGTTCTGTGCAAGCTCCATCGTTTTAGTTATTTCCATAAGAGGAAGAGGACGATGAGGAAGAAGAATACATAGGGGAAGAGAGATCAATACAAAACAAACAGATTATCTACATACTGTATTTACACATTGGTATGGGATATCTATCCATTGCAGTAAGTACCCGAGGTAAGACATACAGCTGTGCATAGCAGCAGATAAATGCTGTGCATGATATGCTATGGACGTTAAAAGGGCAGTGTTTCCTTGCCGTTGTCACAAATGTAGGCTACTACAATAAAATTAATTATTGAATGTACAAAAATCCAGTTGCTTTTGCCACACTTTCCAAATTGTGGCGAGATACACTTTGCTTTTTCACCCATCTGTGGTTAACAAGCCACAAAAGCAAGTGGTTCTTTGCAAATGTTTTACGCCACCTCAGATAAAACACCACCACATCACGACGCACCTGTGCTCGTTTTGGTGTGTGTGCGTGTGCGTGTGTGCCTGTGAGTGAGTGAGTGAGTGAGAGAGAGAGAGAGACTACTAATTTAGCTCCAAGTCTACATGGATGCATTAGGCCTCGCGCGAGAGGAATTCATCTCAACCCATAGCCATCTGGTAGGAATCAATAGTTAATTGCAACAAAATCAAAATAATTACACAGCAAGTAGGAGTATGCAATGGTGCTATGAATGGGGGAGGGGGTTTGCTTTACATCAGGCTGTGTGGAAGGTATTGTAATGTCGTCTTATTACAAGCGCTGTGCTCCTGAAAACTGTGTGCTGTTCCCCCTGTGGTTTTGTTTACAAAAGGTGCACGCGCGCGCACGCACGCACGCACACGCGCGCGCACACACACACACATGCACACACTCACGCACACAAAATGATGGCGATATTGAGACTAGATGTTTTGTGGAATTATGGATATCGTAATGTGATGATGTGGCACAAGTGTTGTTTTTAATCAGGTTTATTTCACTTTAAAAAGGTTATTTCAACGTCTACTCTGGCTTTTGTGTTTCACCTCAGACAGTTTTTTAAGCTGCTTGGTTCAATATTTAGATATTTGATATGCATTTGTATCAGACACGCCCCTTTCATATACAAACCCATTGCCGGGGTTGACACTAACGCCTGCCCGATAAATTAAATGGTCGGGCAGGTGAAGTTTTGTTACCGGGTTGCCCGACCGACCGGGCAGGTGTGCAGTTTGAGTGTGGTTGGAACAGTCTTTAGTTCGATATAGCCTAAACAAAACACGAGATATATCTCTCTTGAACGTGATCAGAGCGCTCCGCGTCTCCCCTAGCTGTCCCTATTTCTCTCCCAAGTCCCCCCCCCCCCCCCACACACACACGCACACTCTGAGCGTGACGCATGGAGTTATAAGGCATGAAGTGGCTTCAATGTGCGAGCTCTGGTGAAAACAGCTCATCTACAAGCTCACAAAATCACTGGGTTGCATTGTTCCAACACCAATGCCTCCAGTAATGAGTAACTGAATGGTAGAAAAATAATGAAGAGAGTTACAGAGATTAAAATACCATGCGTTTTGCATCCCAAATACAATACACCAACAACCTCTGCAAGTCTGCATCCACGGGACGCACTACTGTACTCATCATGTACAGTAAAATAAGTTGCGGAAAAAAAGCGGTAAAACAATAATCCACGAAAACGATCATTTTGCATGGCCGCATCCGACCTCATCTTACGTTATAAACAATAAAATCCACGTAGGAATCTTTGTAGAACCACACGTTTGTAATGATAACAACAACACAGTGCGCCGCCATCTTGCTCAGAGACAAGCGCTGTACGGTGAGTGGATAGGAGTGAAGCGCAGCCTCTAGACTAGAGCTGTTTAGACAGAGAGTACCGACAACGGAGCGATCAGTGACGCATGCAGCTCCATGAATAAACAGTGAACGGAGATGTCGCAACTCTTTCATCTAAATGGCTCTGCCTCCGACAGAAAGATTTAGGGAACATGTTGTATGTTTCTGTTGTGTGCGTTGTGGTGAGTCAATGAAGTACAGCACTTAGGCCTCACTCACACCTAAGACACACTTGTGTCCTGTGTCTTCTGTGTGTCATGGCCGCCTCAATGCATTTACAATGGAAGTCACATGGTTTCACCAAACATTTTAGTTTGATGGCTGTTTTCTGCCCCCCTCCCCCCATCAAACAAAAATGGTTGGTGAAACTATGTGACTTCCATTGGAAATGCATTGGGGCGGCCATGACACACAAGACACAGGATACAAGTGTGTGTCTTAGGTGCGAGTGAGGCCTTAGAACGAGTGCTACAGAGACTTTATTCTTTTTCAGTTTTTGATCCAGATCATGGATTGAACAATGGAGTCCCAAATGCACTGTCTACAAACCATTTATTATTGACAATGAGTCACTTTAATTGAGCTGTGGTGCTGCAGTGCATTATAAATGCACCATATAATAATACTTAATTTAGCTCACTGAGTGCACCACAAAGTAATTAACTTATATTTTACCATATTTTGGTGCCATTATATTTACTTTATTTACTGTTCTGCATACTTTGCACTGTTCTGTTTGCATACTTTGCACTGTTGTTTGCAAAAATCTTACAAAATGAATTACATTTTCAGATTTGGTATTGTGGTTATAGCGCCACCAGAAGGCCGATCTTTGCAAAAGACATTTGTTTTTAAATTACTCCTACAGATTTTGTACAAACTTCAGACAGCATTATATTCTTGAAACATTTTAACAAAAACATTAAAACATTAAAAAGGTTGAGACACACACACACACACACACGCACAAAGACAAAGTACCCTTCTTAAAAACCTCCATGGGAATCAATCAATCACACACGCACACACACACGCACACGCGCACACGCACACGCACACGCACACGCACACACACACACACACACACACACACACACACACACACACACACACACACACACACAAGAGCTAAAGAGCACTCCTATTAGCCAGTGCAGTCAGCGCAGTGAAGTCACTTCCCTGTCAGACCATTATCTACCTGCCCTGAGAAGGCATCGGTGTCCTCGCCAGGTACGGCCCCATGGTGATAATGCCACGTCTTCCCAAGGAACATTAGCCCTCGTCAGGCAAGGCAACCAGCCCCCGGGGCGGAGCTGAGCGACCTGCTGAGTGGCTCTTTCAAAAGAACCCCTTGCTTTCATGTCAAACAGAGAGACGGAGTGAAAAGAAGACGCACATCTCTTCCGTCAACCACAAACCATTTATGTCCTGTTTGTTGTTCTGAGTCTGACGCCTTTCTCGCTAGCTTGTCCGTCCGTCCGTCTGTCGGCGAGTCTGATTCAGCCATTATTCTACTTAGGCCAAGGACCCCTTAGCTTAGAGAGATGAAACAGAGACCTGCCCACTACATATTGTATTATGTTACTTTTTCATAAAACTTTTTCATGCTATTTTTTTACCCATTAAAAAAGACAAATACAACAGGGTTTTTCGAGTCCCAGTCGGCCCGGACAGGGGAATTAACAGCCACAACGTTACGTGCGTTATCGTGAACACATGCACACACTTTCGCAGTAGCCTAAAGGTGTTTCTAGACCCCAAAATGGAATGAGTGGGTCCATTTGGTTACAATCCCAACGTTAAATTACTGTGTACTTTTTATATCTGTTATTGTTATATCAATAATATAATCCACCACTCGAGGGAGGGGGAAGACAGCTACAGATCTTGCATGGAAAAGAGTGAGCTGGTGCGAAGGTATATATATTTTTTTTTACCAGCGCTGACCTGTGCGACCAAAGTGAAGCGATTGAAGCAACTGGAAACAAATATATATCTTTCTTCAGGTTTGAACAAACCTTCAGTCCCCAAGCCACTAGCCTGGCTTGGGGACTCTCGCTTCCTCCCATACAGGTATATCATAGCGGGGAGGAGGCGTGAGTGAATCTACGTTGTGTTTGGCAAAGCCAGGATACAAAAGGCCTATTCATAGTCTGGATTTTCGGTGGTGAGCTGACCACCGGAGTTGAAATAACGTTGAGCGGTGGTGAGTAAAAACAGAGAGAAGGGCTGGCGGTGGTTTGCTCTTCACCGCGGCTCGTGACATCATGTTGTAGTTCGGTGGTCACCTAACCACCGAAAATCCAGACTATGTATAAGCCTCCACCACCGCATCCGTTTAGTTTACCTACCAGCCAGGTTGTCTGCAGTGTGTCTGTCGGGCATACTGTGTCAATAAGACGGCTGAATTAACGTACCACTCCTCGCCAATATTGTGGCACATACGGCTAACGGTTATCGGTTGGATCAGAGTGTGTAGAGTAGGAGAGTAGTGACACGCTTTGATCTCGCGGCAAAGCGGGTGCCTATGGGCTATAGTTCCAAACAGTGCTCCTATGACTGGAACTATCCCATTGAGATAGAATGAGCACTTCCGCATTCCATTGTTACAATGGGAGTCAACGCTAGTGTCGCCACTCTCTTACTATATTACTCTGGGTTGGACGCCCTTAAGCCAAAGTTCAAGTTTGATCTCCGGCTAATGTGCCCCCCAGAATAGGGATGTTAAAGTAAAGGTTAAAGTAGTCACCAACCCCAGGGAGAACTTGGTATTTTTTCATCAAAATCACCTACAGTAAGCCTGCTATTGCTTTCATATTGTGACTTGTGAGATATTGCGGAACTATTGTGATATTTGATATGATTGATAGATAGATAGATAGATAGATAGATAGATAGATAGATAGATAGATAGATAGGATAGAAAGAAAGAAATCTGGAAGCTCATAACGCATTGAGGTTGTAGATTGGATTTGTTAAATGGTTAACAGAGTGTCCTGGTGGTGCCATAGTTTACTGGCTGCTCCATGTATATTCCTTGTGCTGCCAAAGCGCCAATAATGACAAGCATACTCCCACACAACTCAAATGTCAGGAGAGAGAGAGAGTGAGACAGAGAGAGTCATCATGCCCAGGGCCGAGTTGACACAGCAGAGGTGGTCTGTGCGCGCATCCATATTCGTGTCTACGGGGATCAGCTGTCCTGGGGGGGGGGGGGGGGGACATTCACTCAAGTACTGTACTCAAGCACACTGTTGAGGTACTTTTTACTAAAACATTCTTTACGTAGGTATTGGGTTCCTGTCGGGGAGAAACCTCTCATCTCCATATATATTTCTTTTTGGGGGGGGGGGTTTGTAAATTAACGCTATACTTGATCACACGAAAGCATCGTGTGAGCTTGCTGATCTGCTACATTTGCTACTTTTGTATCAGACATGCCTGTTTCATATACAAACCCATTGCAACTTTGTAAGTTGAATCTTGAAAAGTAAGACTTCTGGACATATAGGAGATTCCCAACCAACAGAGACGATATACAGGGGTGGGGGGGCTGATGGCGAACGCAGTGGAAGTTATTTGTGCCTTGTCGTTTGCATCCCGTCAGGACAGAGAGAGAGAGAGAGAGATGAGGGTTAAGATTCTCCGGTGGCAGGGGACAAGTCACACTGGGAACAACCCCACCACTCAGACGAGGTGACAGTATGGAGCTCATCAAGGCTCGCTGTCACAACCCGACTCCCTTTTTTAGGTCTGGAGTGTATTTTGACAAGTGATTTCGGTCATAGGTGGTGGTCCGACGTTTCAAGAATAAAAAACACCCACGCATGCGTACACGCACACATGCGTACACACTACACACACATGCACACACACAGTGTGATTTCTATGTCATTGCATCGTTTCTATGCTGTGAGAGTGATGTTTTTGTAAAGGTTTGACACTTTGAGTGTGCTCAAAAGGAATAGCTCAACCGAGAAATCACTTAATTTCTATCGTTTTAGTTGCCCTGTGGTGTATTCAATATGAGGAGAATTTGTCAGGAAAATATTCCTTCATAGTGAATTAAGACTATTAAATAAGAAAATAGCTGATGAATTGAAGTACAACAGAGGCCAAGATGAACAGAAAAAAACATATCTGAATTGTTTTGAAAAAAAAGAAGGAAAAAACTCTCAGAAATTTAAATTCAGTTATTGGTTCTGGATGTCGGTTTTGAGATAATTATTATCGGTCAATAACCCAGCCCTAGCTTCTAATCAGCCTTATAGCCTAGACTGCTGAGGTTTCTATTATAGTATTAGTAGATCTGCTTTTATGTGCTGCTTGTAGATCGTTTTTGACATACAGTTATGAGGCTTCTACCCGAGATGATATCGTCTCTGTCCTCCGTCGGATGCAAACCTCATTATGTGCAAAAAACAAAGTTTTTGCTGTTTGGAGACTGGAGTTGACGGTCACTTTTTTTGTTACGCTGATTGGCTGAAGGGGTCGTCTGTCAACGCTGTACTCCCGCAGCCAACCATGCATTAGCAGGGTCCAGACTCTTCTACACAAATGAATGGAAATGCGATTTCAAGGGGGAGTGGTTAACCAGGCTACGGAAATCACAGGAGTGGATAGAGTGGATCATATAATTCATACAATCATATAATTCACCCTTTGTCAGCCTTCTGATTGGTCGCTGACTAGCCTCGGAAACCCAGACGTTTTTATTTCCAGGGAGAAAAAAAAAGTCTGGGGCAGAGTCCACTTCAATTCGGCATACAGTAGTGCAAACGTCGGTCTCTCTCTGCTGATTTCTGATCTGCACCCTTGTTAAAATGACACACACTCCTCTCTCTCTCTCTGTCGCTCTAATTAATTAGTCTCATGTCCTACAGCTGTGTCTAGTTTCTCCCGGCGGATCCTGCCGTAGAAAGCATAGGTGAGTTCCAGTCTAGTTGTGGATCTACAACTAGACTGGATCTGCTTACTGTTGATACTTTTGTGCGATGCTGTGTAGGATTATCAAGTAAGTAGGGTGTTCATTTACAAAAAAACATAAAAAGCTAGAATATGGAAATAAGGTTTTTTTCCCCGACAGCAACGATATAAATATTTTATTTTATTTTACTTTACATGGGACTTGTTCAGCGGGCGGCAGCACAAATCGCCATCAGGCGGTTGACGGGTTGACCGCTGTCGTGTCCAAACCGCTATACCAGGCAGCTCGGCCTCATCTTGCCTCGTTCTATTTTATTTTTTTCCCGCGGGGTGACAGCCTCGGCGCAGTCAATTATTTGGACCTAATAATAGTATTTAAAAGTGAGTGTGTCAACAGTAGGCCCCTTGACAGGCCCTCTCTCCCTGTGACATGACAACAGCTCTCCGGCGATAAGGAGGAGGAGGTATATATGGGCTTGACAAGACGACGACGGCGGTGGCGGCAGACAGCTGCTGACGGCCGCCATGAATTACCCACCCTATTACGATTTCAAATTACCACATACAGCCAAACCGTTGCAACTCTCCAGAGACCCGCTATTTCTGAAGGCTTCATCTCTCTCTCTCTCTCTCTCTCTCTCTGCGCCCCTAAAATAGCCGACCTACAAGCTCTTAATGCGTTGCAGAAGCAACATGTTAAGAGCTTATAGGTCGGCTAATGTAGGCATACGACAAGAGCATAAATTAGGCTTCTCTCACCCCCCCCCCCCATCCCAACATCTCTTTCTCTCCTTCTCTCTCTCAACTATCCGGCTTCTGCTGTTAAACAGCGGTTTGCTGAAATTGCCTGATAGCCGCTCTTTTAAAAAATCGACAGAGACGAGAGGGCGGAATTGACTGGAGGTGTAGGGTGAGGGGAGGGAGAGCGATGGAGACTTAAGTGTCCCTGAACCCCCAGCCACCACACCCACGTTACATATTCTTGAATTGATGAGACGTGAAGATGGAGATGGTTTAAAAAAAAAAAAGGAGAGAGAGCGAGAGAGAGAGAGAGAGAGAAGGATGCTATCTGCGGAGTGGAGGAAGGAAGGAGGGGTGCGACAGTGGGAGATGAGCTTGTTATATTATGACTGAATCTCGGTCGACGACAAAGCCGCCAGAGGTTCTTATTTATTTTAAAAAGAATTTATACAATGGCTGGCAGTTAAGGGATATCTGCAGGGAGAAATAATCATTTCTGCTGTCACACTGGGAAAAAACACACGAAAAAAACAAACATGCAAGGGCCCCGGCGAGATTAAGAGAGTAAACAAGATCGACTGAAATTGCCCAATAGGTTGTCATACCCTTAAGAGAGACAGATATTGCCTGTCGGTGTCGGCTTGACAATGTCATCCGTTTTGTCCCCCTTCCCTTTGTACAAATGATAGGAACGCTGCACGGTAACAGATAAAAGTCAAACGGTAGAATACCTCACTCTGCGTTGAACGACATTGTGGTGCCCGTTCAAAGGGAACAAAAAGTGTTCGCTCTCAAGAGTTTGTATGTAGCATTGCCCTGTTTACTTAACAATGTTGTTTCACATGTCCCTCTATACCGGCAGCCATCAGGCTGTAGTAGTAGTAGTAGTGGAGTTTACCTGCAGTAACACACTGCCCTCTCAGTGTATTTGTGTTTTCACTGTTTGTCTTGGTAGACAGGGCCTTTGAGGAAATCATGGCCACCGGTTGCTGTCATCCGTCCTGCCAAAAGCCTTCATAACTTGAAGTTGAACATTGTCAATCTACTACTCTGGGACCAAATTGTGGAAACAAGATAAATGCAATTTCCAATATAAAAGGAGTTTTTCCCATTTCTCCTTTGTATTGTATTTGATAGGAAATTGTGTGTTGTTTTCATGTTATGTAATTCCCAGGACTAGGGATGTCCCGATCACGTTTTCTTTCTCCCGATCCGATTCCGATCATTTGATTTTGAGCATCTGCCTATACCGATTTTTCCCGATCCGATATTTATATTTCATATAGGGATGCCAATCGACTCATATTTGGCCAATCGACGTGTCGAGGCCACAAATCGACGTTTCGATCAATTCTTTTCCCTTTTTTAAATTTATATTATTATTTTTTTGTTGCTGCGCATTTATTCCCCGACCCGACATCGGGTCGGTCGTCATTCATACAGTATGAAATATGAATGACGGCGTGATGTATTTGACATCTCTGTCCTGCTTTTCTTTCTTCACAACAAGAAGAGCGCTGCAGCTCAGAGCAGCAGACCTGTCAATTTACTTTACGGCATGTGTGAGAGTTGCCAATTCGTGAGAGAAATAAGCATTCATGTCTATGAAAACAAGCCAAAAAGAAGCGACTAATAGGCTATTTGAAAATAGCTGATCTACAAGCTCACAACGCATTGCATTGATCTGCTGTTTTCAAAACAATCATGGATTATATTATCATTATTATTTTCTTTTATAAAATGTGGAATATTCTTTGAAACATTTTACCAACAACACAAATTCCAAAGTCGCTTATATTAAAACGGCATGGCAACACTGTCTGTGAGTTTGACCAATGAGATGTGAACCTGGGGTCTGGGAAGCTCAGAGCCGCAGCCATTGGCTCATGACACGAGCACACGACGAATGGGACAGAGCATTCAGTGTTGCTAAGATAACCAACCCCCCCCCCCCCCACCCCCCCCCCCCCCCCACACCCTTGAACGATGGGCTCTAAGTACCACAACAACTGCAGGCAGGGCATGCATGCCATGATGTGGTGAGCGGCGCTGAAAGTTGGCAGTTGGCACTAAAGTAGCAGCACAGCAGTGTCACACACAGACACATGTACCTCTCCTATTTGGAAAACATTTGTAACAACAACGTTTATAACGTTTTATAATAAGTAGAGCTGGGACTCGATTAAAATTTTTAATCTAATTAATTAGAAGCTTTGTGATTAATTAATCTCGATTAATCGCATTTTAATCGCATATCAATATTCAACCCGAGAACAGTGATAAACCTTTTTTTTCAAATGTTTTTTGGTATCCCAGTGAATCAATGAATAGTGACTACAGGATACCACTCATTTTCAACATTTTACTGTCATTAATATACCTTAGAGCTGTTGTGTGGAAATAATAAAAAGTCACCCCATTCTGTGTTGCCTAGAACTGGAGGTCTGAAAAAAATCAGTAACAGTAACAAGTAGATCTCAGTGACATCACAAAGCTGTACTTCATAGTGTTACTGTTTTTTGTCAGACCTCCAGTTCTAGGCAAAATGGGGTGACTTTTTATTATTTCCAGTTTTCCACACAACTCCATAGAAAAATGTTGAAAATGAGGGGTATTCCCCTTTAAGCAATACAACTTTTTTTTTACAGATAACAGATAAACAAGTGCAGCAAGTGCCTATATAAAGTGACTATGAATACTCAAATGTGCTTTACATGGTGGGGCATGAGGAAAAACAAAACAAAACAACTTTATTAGGGGGTAAACACTTAGACAAAGGAACAAAATAAAAAAACGGTGGAATGAACTAGCTGGGGAGTGCATTTCACATGGGGTTGGGGCAGACCATTGTCTGACCACGGACTTTCACACTTGCTGCTTCAGTATGTTTCGCATCGAGGACAGCTTGACAGCTTCGTGCTGTGGTGAAATCTCCGCGAGCCTCTGCAAGGCGTGCAAGCCTCTACTCTGCGAGACATGCTAAGCTGAAGCAGCTAGCATGGAAGCTAGCTCTGATCCATAGCTCTGGCTATGGACCAGAGCTAGCATGAAGCATGGAAGCTAACATTGGTCATATGGCTTATGGATCCGATTCCTTTCCCTCTGACATTGCACACAACCATGCTGCTATCCACGCGTCCATCCGATAGCTTTTAAATCTAAATGTCCCATCCACGGAGCAAACGTTTGGGTGTTATAAGTTGTTGTCTGACGGAGCTGTAGTGTACTGTGCCACTGGACTGCTGCTGCTGCTCCTCCCCCTGCCGTGCAAGGAGTGCAGCAGCCTAATGAGCCTAGAAATGCACCCAGTGAGAAACGTTCCGCCGTGAAAAAAAAGGTGCGATTAAATGCGTTAATTTTTTTAACGCGTTAATTTTTCTGTAGTTAATTAATCTCAATTAACGCGTTAAAGTCCCGGCCCTAATAATAAGCCATTACAACAATAATAATAATAATACAAAATAATAATACAAATAAAAACGATTTTTGAGTCGCGGTGGGCATGAGTCGGAAATCGAGTCGATTTTCGACTTTTTTCAACATCCCTAATTTCATAGAAAACGTTTATGCCATATCACAATAGTACAATATCCCAAATAACAGACAATTTCCAGTCTAATATCATATGGATATAATATTGATACTAGGGATGTCCGATCACGTTTTTTGGCTCCCGATCCAATTCCGATCATTTGAAAATGACATGATCGACTCCGATTCCGATCACCCGATCCGGACAACCCTACCCAGGACATTTTTGTTTTAGCCATTTAGCCTTCATGTCTGAATGTACCATGTTTTTTTACTAATACAGTAGTCAATCAAAAATAAATCAATGAAACTCTACAGTATTTTTACGCAATATGCACGTGTTCCAGGCTCGAGTTGTTCGCTAGCATGCATGTCCTCACTAGTATGCATGTCCTCACACGACAAACCAAGAAGATGACAGTGGGACATGCTCTTGGTACGGCCTGCTAACCCCCCCCCCCCCCCCCCCCCCCCCCCAATCTTGAAAAAACAATCTTGATTGATCCCTACCACCATACTGCCTTAGTTAAGTATCCATGATCTCAGAGAGAAGACATGGCTGGAAACTAAATACCGTTGGATTAGAGCGCCATTCAGCTTTGACCAAACAGCTTCTGACGTGATATCAAAGAACCTTTCTTTTCTTTTTTTTCTGTAAGCATGCCATTCGCCGCCACGTCAGCGGCGGTGACCTCAAATGGCGGCCGCTCTGGCGTTGGTTGTCCTGCTGATAATAATTACTTCCAGGGACTCAACAACATCCTGGCTCCGGTGGTTTCTCCAGGCCCCGAGGGTTCCCCCGTTCGAGCCGACACATGAAATTCGGGAACCATTTCCCAGGACGATGTGGAGAGATTCTTGCCAATGTTCATCACAGTCCTCTAAAGCAGTGGGTCTCAAACGTTTTACTTTTAAAGGCCGGGTGCATGTGTATAGTTAGACATGCCAACAGTCAGGACTGTTGGTGTGTCTAACGTATGCACCCCTAAGTGGTGAATCATTTTGCCAGGGATCTTTGACCCCTCAAGTTTCCCGTTATCTGAAAAACCGCTGCTCTAGAGGCGGGCTGGACGTACCTATTTGTTTCCGGTACTGATCAACAGGCAGATTGGCTCCGCTGGCTCCGCTGGCATCCTTACGGCCCATGGTTGCTGCTTCCTCCCTCAATCTGTGCGTGGAAGGGGAACACAACGTAACGATGAGCACTGAACCTCACAGCAACACTGAACCACAAAGTGTTGGCTCAGGCTTACATGCAAAAAAACGACTTGACCACAGCATCCCTCATTTAGGCACGTGAAAATGTAGCGCAACATGATTTTAAAGTTAAAGTTTACCTAATATTTTAGTGTAATGAAAGGACAGAAATGCGAGTTCACAGTTCACACACAAACGTATAACGCTGGCGCTTTATAGTTGCTTTTTGTATACATTGCCATATGACAATGTATAAAAAAATATGAACATTTACCTACAGTATCTGCACAAATCAGGGAGGCCAGTTTGAAAGTTAAGTGTGCTGGTGGGGTTTATAAATAGTGCGCCAATGGAAAGTATTAACAAGAGCTTGTGACTACGGTAAATAATAACGACACTGGATCCTGGCACTGTTTTTTTAAAAAGGGGTTAGGGAGTCAGGGACACACCTGTACAACACGACACCAACGATATACAGTACTGTACAGACTAGAGTATTATCGAGGCAGGCCAGTACAGTAGTCAGTTTTGATAAGGCAGATGGTTTATCTTGCGCATGCATCTCCTGGTGGTAATTAAATGGATTCTCACCACCTTCCTTGTGTGTGTTATGTTCACAGTGTGAGCGCCTGCTATCCATCTCATTTAGGCTAACACACACCACTTCCCCTCACACCACCGTATCTGTTTGATTACCATCACTACTCACGCTGCTATAGTAGCACGGCTGTTCCACCTGCACACTCGCGTGCGTGTGTGTGTGTGTGTGTGTGTGTGTGTGTGTGTGTGTGTGTGTGTGTGTGTGCGTGCGTGTGTATGTGTGTGAGTGAGAGACTACTTGTATTGCTGTACTTGTGAGGGCCAAATGTCCCTCTCAAGTACATAATATCGCAATACGAAAATCCTCACAAGTATAGTAATATTGTGTGTGTGTGTGTGTGTGTGTGTGTGTGTGTGTGTGTGTGTGTGTGTGTGTGTGTGTGTGTGTGTGTGCGGCTCATTGAGCACCCACCGCTCAACACTTGACCAGGAACGTTCAACGGTGCAGCAATCAATAATAACTGTGCAGTTGCAATGGACTTGCATGCTTCAAGACGTTACTAGACCCCCCCACCACCACCACCTCACCCCCTGTGACCCATTTATCTGTTCATAGGTCTGAGAAGAGGAGGTCCATCTGAACGCATCCACACCAAGGCTTCAGGCTGGGCAATTAACCGGAAATATATCGTAAAAACGTTGATGTTTTGATATAAACGAATCGACACAAAAAGGTTGCAATAGGTGGTTTCTAAATGACTAAATTGATTAGCCTGCATGATTAATCATTTGATCCTGTATTACAGTATGCTTCATTGTACAATGGTGGCATGCAAAAATAGTGAACATAGCAACACTAGAAGCTCAAAGCACACACTAGCATCACGACAGACACGAGGTAAAAGTTAGACATAATTGTCATATTGATTTGAAGTCAAATCAGCCTATTCCTCACTGTTCCACAAAATACCGGCCCAGAATTCAAAGATGTATGTGCGTCCGTGCAATTCAGAGACAAACAGGGAGGAAGAAAATAGCGAGATATAGCGATAATATAATGGAGACTGATTGCACACGCACAGGTGCATTTTACAGTACGGGTGAATGGAACAAAAAAAAAGGGAAGAAAAAAGAAAAAGAAAAAAGAAAAAGAAAAAAAAGGAGAAAAACTGTAGAAAAAATTGTCTGCGTGCATCGGAGGAGAACGAGTGTGTGTGGTGGAAGATTCTCACGGTGTGGTCAGGGGAATAGAGAGAGAAGAGACTGAATTAGCATGTTCAAGAAGCATGGCCGCCTGCCTGATGGGCTTCCCCTGGGGTGCAAACAGCCCTCAGAGAGATACGTTTGTTTGTTTGTTTGGTTTTTTTTTTGGGGGGGGGGGGTACGTTACTCTAAGACCACTGTTTTTCTGCAACGTTTTCAACAACAGAACCACACGAGAGAAAGAGAGAGAGAGGGTGAGAGAGAGAGAGAGAGAGAGAGAGAGAGAGAGAGAGAGAGATAGTTACACAGTAAAATGTCCCTTTATATTATGTATTTTTTTGCTCCGTGTCCTTGAATAGGTGTTTCCTCCAATTACGGTAGATATACAGTACTGTCACGATTACAATTTTAAGTTGACGAATAATTGTCACACACATTTTAATGAACAATTTCATTGTGTTTTTGGCATTTAACATACTAAAGCGGTGCCCGTTGGGCAGAAATGGGCACTGGCCTACTTGAAACGATGCAAGTTGGAAATGCATGCAGCACCCAGTTATTATGTGTGTCCCTTCTATGCAGATGTAACAGGCCAGCTCCCTAGTCCATAAATGGAGATATACAGTAGGGGTGATCAGGTCCAGAGCCCGGGCAGAGGCTTTTTTGCTGGTTCTGGACAACCGGTGACACCGGGCACTGCACCACCCCATTCGACTGGTATCACCCCATATAATCGGCGAAATCATCCGTTATCAGCACGTTTGAATGGGGCCAGAATGTCCATACTGGCATCCTCACTGTTCAGTATGTCATTATCTGCGATTGTAGCATTGTCATTATCACTGATGTCCTGACGGAGGCGCGCCGTGTCTGGTGGCCATGAGCTACGTGAGGCACCGCCGAGCGAGGCGCTAGCCGAGCGAGTCGCCGTGCCGAGCGTTGCGAAGGCCACCAGACCCGACTCAGCGCCGTTCGAGTTACGTCCTGATAGACAGAGAATAGTATATATTAGTAGCTCCTAGTTCCATCATGCACCAAAATGACACGTCCACCAGGGGGAAACCTTGACCAGGCTATGTGGTGAGGATGCCAGTATGGACATTCTGGCCCCATTCAAACGTGCTGATAACAGATGATTTCGCCGATTATATGGGGTGATACCAGTCGAATAGGCTGACTGCACTCCCTGTGGTGATGTGGAATACTGTACGTGTGTCGTGAAGTCGGTGGAGCAAATGGTTCTCGAGTTACGTGGATTACAGACATACACATGACACACGCACGTACACACAGACGTGGTGCATTTATAGATAGATGAATATACTATTTAAATTTATGTTTGGTTTTTAGGCTTCATAATCAAAAAATGCACAGGCCAGATAAGACAAATAACAAATTTACTTATAAATAATTGTATACTTTCAAAACGCTGTGACGCGGTGTAAGCTTGTAGATCAGCTATTTCTGCAGTGTTTGTATTAGCATTTTCAACATGGAAACGATTATGTGAAATAACTGTGATTAACCCAGGCGATTATGTTATATATTTCCTTGTTGAAATGTGCTATACTGGCGGAACAACTCGGTACTGGGCCGGGGTGGTGACCAGGTTTGGCCTGGTCACCAGCCCCCCCCCCCCCCCCCCCCACACCATGCGATATATCGACGGTGACGCTTGACATCGCGTAACATCACTTTTAAACAAACATATCCCAGCAACTGCAGATACAGTACGTTGCTCTCTCAACTTGATTAAGGTATCGTAGTTCTTTGTATGCTTGCAAGCACCAGACAGTACTGTAGGCCTACTGTAGCCTGCCTGCCTAGTGCCTAGGATCCACTTCCACCATGTTTAACGTATATTCCAAAGTGTGTACACATTGTTTAAGTCAAAGATGCGCAGCATCATGGCTTTCATATGGTAATATAAACTTTGGCTAAAAGCAATCCACCACCACCATCACTTCTAATCAATGTTTAAGGTCTGTCAGTCCCTCCCGGCAAGATCTGGAAAAACAACTGTCTGTCATGGAAGTAGGCTACAACCGAAACAGACTTCCTCTTCCAAATAAGAGCTATACTTGTAATGATTAGTCAACACTAGTTTTATTTCTCAGAAGAAGAGATCACATTAGTCCAGTCCTGTCAACACTACATTGGTTACCAGTATCGTTTAGAATAGATTTTAAAGCACTTTTATTTGTTTATAAAGCACTTAATAACCTGACACCTTCGTATATTAAGGATTCCATACATTTGTATGTTCCCACTAGAACACTCAGGTCTTCATCCACTCTTCTATTAAAATTACCAAAAGCTCAACATAAGAACACCGTTGAGGCCGCTTTCTGGGTCTATGGCCCCAAGTTGTGGAACACACTACTGCACCTTAAAAGGGCGACCTCCCTTGATGTTTTTAATCGTTTACCCGCCAGGAACATAGGAATATTAACACGTAGAATCTTGTAGCCTGCCACAAACGGAAAAGCCGTTTTAACAGCGATGTATTCATTAATGCATGTTTTAATACGATCGTATCGAAATCTACCGTCCGTTAGCTTTGTTATGCTTCTGACACAATGGGCGCGGCCATTTTGAAAATGCGCGCGCATCCACTAACATTGCCGGCTCTGTTTTCAGACGGCTTTATCTCACAGAAGCGACATTGCAGAGGACGCTTTGTCCCAGACAAGCGTTTTCAACGGCCTGTAGCAGGCGCTGTGATACTCGCGGTCCACTTTTTCCACCACCGACCGAGAGAACGAGCACCAGCTTCGTCAACACACACGGAATGGTTTCATAGTAAAATGCGATACGGATATTTGGCTCTTCAAAGTAAGTGTCACGCGTGATTAAACCATGGCAATACGCAATCGAGGGATTAATTAATGGCGGCAGGCTAAGAGTTAAGAGAGAGTTGAAAACTTATTTTTTCAACTTGGCATTTGTTCGGCATTTATCTTGTCTTCATATTCAATGGTCTGATACAATTTTCCTTACCATATTTTGTATGTGTACCATACTTTTGTATTGCCATTTTTATTTGCTAATTTGTATATATTGTGTCTTGTATTGACCTGCTTTTTTGTTTTTCGGCATTCCGCTGCTTGTTATTTTTTATGTGAAGCACTTTGGGTTGCATTTTATGTATGAAAGGTGCTATATAAATAAAGTTTATTATTATTTAAGTGAACTTACGGGATGTGTAGATATATTTGTAGCGCCCTGAGAGATAATGCTTTGAATGGGTATCTGTCGTGAGTGACCGGGTAGCGCTGTGTGGTCGTTGATCGATCATCCGACAGCCCCGGCACCGGGCCCCCTGGAGTCACGGGCGGGGGGGAAAACCACAACCTAGGTAGCACCTTGCTGGCAAGATGGCTGCGATCTGAATATGGCCAATTATATAGTGATAGATCATGACACGAAAATGCATCAATGTAGATGGTATGCAAGTTATTTACACCAGTGCTTCTCCAAGTGGGGTCCAGGGACCACCAGGGGTCCTTGAGGTGGTTCCAAAGGGTCCCCAGCAGAATTAGGCTAGTTAATATAGCATCAAAATCAGTTTGAACCACAAACCTATTTTATATTTGGGGCTTTTCAAAAATAGCCGATTTACAAGCTCACAATAAGTCCCGTGATGACACGTTGTAAGCTTGTAGAAAGGCTATTCTTGAGAATTGTGGAAAAGTATTTTAATATTTGTATTTGTTTAAGACACAAAAACAGCCGAAAAACATATCAATTAGGGCGTCCGTGAGTGACATGAAAATAATTTGAGAAACAATAATTTACAAACTGCAGCCATATTACGGTTTATAAAACACTGAATGGTTTAGGTCAGGGATCTTCAACAGGGGATCCGGGACCCCTATAGGAACTCCTCAGATTTATATACATATTAAAATGAATCCAACACAACACTAAACATTGCTGTCAAACAAGTCTATGAAGCTATCTATGAAATCTATGAAAAGGTTTAATCTGCAACACAATTTTATACAATAATAGTGGGGGTCTCTGCTTCCTCTCGCTCTCAGCTAAGGGGTACTTTGGCCTGATAAACATTGAAAACCCCTGGTTTAGGGCTAAAATACGTCTCTGATCTCGATATCAGGAACCATTCCAGACTGTTCAGGTCATCTGGGAAAGGTCTGCCTTATGTCCCAATAGAGAGTATGCGCATGCTTAAAATGAATGGCACATCGAGTGGCAAATAGAGTGGCAAAGCAACAGGCAAAGTGAGTTTAACATCGTTTAATGTTGTTTAATGCAATCAGATATGACTTTTCTGTTTGGATGTATGGGCTGTCAAGGCCAGAAAATAGTTTTTTGCCACTCAGTAGGCATTCCTGCATAACTTCCTGGTTTGATGATGTCACGCACATACCCTCTATAGAATCAATTTGGAGAGGAATCTTTATGCCACATTATCTGAAACAAACTCCCAGAAAGCTGCTACAACAATCAGTTCTTTTAAATCACAGCTTAGCAAAAAATGTTTGACACTGCCTTTTATTGACATATTTAATTATTCTTCTGCACTGTTATTTTACTCTCTTATTCTCTGTTTTAGTTTTACCACTTTTGTTTTTACTGGTTTCAATTCTCCTTTTTCGTTTTCTATTCCGATTTTTACTGAATTCATTCAATGTGTTTCCTTTGCTAAATGTTTGATGAATGTACATTGAATTGCCTTTAATTGTTCATTTGTTGTCGAAAAAATGTGCTCTACAAAATAATCTTGCCTTGCAGTGATTGAAAACAATGCTGACTGTACAAAACGTAGTGAGCTTGTAGATCGGCTGTTTTCGTACAACAAAGGGTTTAAACCCGACATAAATGCAGTTTATTTCATTCATAAAGAGATACTAATGCTGTGAATAGTACTCACAGTCACTTGCGCGTTGTTTGTGGAGAATGTGTCGCTCACTGTAGGTGTTTGCACATTATGGAAAGCTGCTGCATAAATGGACACTTCAAATTTCGAAGCTTTACTTTTTTCTTATCTCTTTTTTAATGTACTTTGCTCTAAAATCCTCCCGGAGGTAAACGCCAGCGCATCACGTCCTCTCAATTATTATTACCAGGACTTCCTGGTTACGCTCCTTGGTTACACGTCTACTGTCGCTGACAGACAGCCGTTCTGTCCAATCAGAGGCGAGCGTTTTGTCGACCGGACCAATGGCGAGCTTAGACAGGCGGGTTTTGCGGACAAAAACATTGAACAGGCGTGTGTTGTTGTGGTTACGTTTGACAGACAGTCCCCCGGCTTTATGTTTCGTAGTGCGACCGTGTCGCTCGTCCAAAAGAACAGATCTGCCAGTAATCACCGCGTCGCGATGATACGCGGTGACAGCTTGTAGATCTGTTCCTTTTGCCACGCATAGCCTGCAGCCAAGGGTAGTGGTTTCTTGGTTAAATTAAATAGATATTCTGTAGTGCTTGTTAGGGCAGTGTATTTTCTCTCTCAGTAACAGGGGTCCCTCTAGCTCTTCATTAAATAGAAAATACATTTTCAGGTTTGATACCAATTTTATCCAGAATCAGAACAAGTTAAATTGGAAGTGAAGACAAATAAGCAGACAGAATTGAAACTAATATCCGGAACACTATAACATTGAAGATACTTTCCGCTGATTGGCTAGAAAATGTAGGCCTACAACCCACCTGAAAATGTATTTTAAATATCTGGAGAGACAGCTACTGACTAACTATCACAATTGGTTTAATCTATAAATAAAAAATAAACGTTCTTGAAGAAGAATAAGAATAATAAGAATAAGAAATATAGCTGCAAGCAGCGATAAGACGGGACCAATCAATAAGGAAAATCACACCCGTGTGAACTGAGCGGTGCAGGCTGCTCAACAACACCGCTGGCTGGCTGCAGTGCTCAGTGTGAGTGGCTGCTCAACAGTGCCACTTTCGGTCACCCAGCGGTATTGAAGCTGTTCTTCACCCAAACAGACAGACAGACAGACAGACAGACAGACAGACAGACAGACAGACAGACAGACAGACAGACAGACAGACAGACAGACAGACAGACAGACAGACAGACAGACAGACAGACAGTTAAATAAAGCCTGGGCTCCGTCCTGGTGCATTCATTATGAGGCCACTAATCACGCCCTTTGAAACGTTCAAATGAATAAGCTGAGAAATGACAATCGTGTGTCAGAGACTCTCGCCACTCGCTTGCTAAAAAAATTAATCAGTCGCCGTGATGATGAGTGCAAATTGCCTGAAATGATGTTGCCACGTCTCCAGTATAGCAAGAGGAGATGGTGCACGCACACACACACTCACACGCACAAGCATGTGCACGCCCACGCACACACACACACACACACACACACACACACACACACACACACACACACACACACACACACACACACACACACACACACACACACACACACACACACACACATTTAGCCTGCCAGTGGCCCTGGGGGAGCAGCCTTCTCCCGCATTCTTTTTAATGTCTGGCAATTAAGAGGGACGCTTAAAGAGAGAGAGAGAGAGAGAGAGAGAGACAGACAGACAGAGAGAGAGAGAGAGAGAGAGAGAGCTGGTGTTGGGTAGAATGAAAGAGTGTGCAGGCCAGGGTATGAAGGGAAATGGGGTGGAGGTACAGTAATAGAGATGGACAGACAGACAGACAGACAGACAGACAGACAGACAGACAGACAGACAGACAGACAGACAGACAGACAGACAGACAGACAGTACTGAATACAGAACTTTTAATTGTAAATTAAATGACAGCTAAAACTCCATAATATTGCTAAAATCAGAATAGGTCTACACTAGACACTCTGAACGCTTCATCGTGTACATCCGCCTATACATTTTTGCTCTCATTAGCAGTTTACACTTTTCATATCTGTCAGTGTGACAGGCTCGACAGCACGTTGGTTTGGTTCGCTCTACGGGTGAAATTAATCACGTAACACGAGTATGTTGGAAAAAACACTTTTCACGCTTCCTGCCGAGGTTATTTTGTTAACGATTGTAGGCATAACTCTTGTTGCTGTTTTAGGTAAACTGTGCAGGTTTTAAAAGCAGTAGGAAAAATAGTGTAAAGTTGTTGCATACAGGCGTTAAAGGTGCAATCAGTGATTTTCTTTTGTTAAAATAAGCTCTATAGTCTGATAGCAATCTAGAGTACAACTCTGAAAATGCGTATTGTCGGGAGAAACCACCTAACTCCAAAATGTCAAATTTTCAGGAAATTAAGAAAACCTTATATTTTTAAAACAATGCAATACTGCCTATCAAAGTTGAAATTGTGATTTTATATATTGTCATTTACTTGCATGAGAGGCGGAGAAGTGGTGGAGTTAAAGGACAACTTCTTGTCCTTTTCACAAAGGTTTTGTTTTTACCAAAACACACTCATTTAAACCCTGCGTTCCTACATTTTCTCAAATGTATTTGCACACATACACATTTTCGAACAACACCATGGCATGGAATGAGGAAGTATTAAAAGAAAGACTCGATACCATGGCATGAGGAAGACTAAAAATATATGACTCGATACCATGGCATGAGGAAGTATACAAATTTAAAAATATATTACTTAAGTGGACATTTTCCATGTGTAACTGGAATCAACATAAAAGGGCACTTTTTATGTCCAATGTCACACAATAAATAAATAGCTATTTTTTTCGGCACTATATGAAATTACCAAATCTACCTAGCAATGATATCACTGTTGTAGCTGTCGTAAGCCCTGAGACTGCACAGACACAGGTCCATTAGAAGCAGATTACACATCTATTAGTTACTGCTGTGCAACATGCAAATGGTGTGCCCGGTGGGAGAGCAGAAAATCATTTTAAACTTCAATAAGTTACAAGCGGGGGCAAGTCCCCCCTTTAATCTGTACCAAGCCCCCCAGGCAGTGAGGGCTATATGCAATTAGGAACAGAATATAGAATTCAACACAATAAACAAAAGGGAAACAAAGGATGAGACTGAATACAAGTGTATCAGTTTGATGAGGTCTGCTCTTACGTCTAAGTTACAAACGGCACCGTTTATTGACAGAGATTAGATCACTATGCCATTCTAACCTAAGGGGCAGAGGTCTAAAAAGGTGAATGCTAGGTGGTGATGAGCTGAGTGCTAGGGGTTGGAGATCGATTATACAGGCTCACATGGTGTCACTTTCTGACGCGTTGTGACTGTGAGTTGGTAGATCAGCTATTTTCAAATAGCTGAACTGAAGTATATGGGGTTGAAGTGGTTAATGTGTGTTTTGTAATATGGGAATCAAAATCTAGTAACGACTACTCAAGTTTTCATTATTGTAGTTGAGTAAAAGACTAAAAGTACAACATTTGCCTTTGAGATGTAGTGGAGTAGAAGTAAAAAATGATTGAAAACTGGAAATACTCAAAATTGTACTTTAGTAGGGTACAGTACTTATATCGTCTCTGTTGGGGTAAACCTCACTGTTTACTGTTACTGTTACTTTTCAGGATTCAAATTCAAAAGTAGCAAAAGCAGCAGATATACAAACTCCAAGCGGCTTCGCACCACGCTTCGAGCTTGCAGATCTGCTACTTGTGTTGCTTTTGTGTGACACTGCATGTACAGTAGCATGATCAAGTATTGGAGGTTCATTTACAAACAAACAAAAAGTTAGAATATGGAGATAATAGGTTTTTGCCCGACAGCAACGATATTGTACTTAGTTAGTTAGTTCTTTCCGCCACTGCCATTAAGCATGTCGTCAGGGCTTAAGGAAATGCGGTGGGGCGGATGCTGTCGGCAGCACGCTCATCTAAGTCAGGCATTAGGACGCTCCTCACAGAGCAGAGCGCGGGAAGATATCTAAGCTGCTGCATAACACCGCAATCCCCCCGTGTCTAGCACACTGCAGCCGTGCTGCGCCGGGCCCATACATAGAAGTTCAACTGGAAAATGTGTGTATAGGCTATGTGTATATATCGCTGTTGTTTGGCAACGTCATACTCGTATGTCCTAAACTGTTACTTTTCAGGATCCAAATGAAATATAACCGGTCTACAATCTCAAAAAGCATCACATCATGACATGTTTTGAGCTTGTAGATCTGCTATTTGTGATACTTTTGTGTGACACTGTAGATATAAGCCATTGTAGATCAAGTAGGCCATTCATATAAATAAAACAAAACAAAACATAAAAAAGTTTGAATATAGAGATAAGAGGTTTAGAAAGCACTCGTAGACACACAATCTTCAGTGTTCATTTATGGATCTGTAACTGTGTAGTCCATTTGGTTACATGTGTGCACTCTCAAAGTCAAATGAACAGAGAGAGAGATAGGATGGGGGGAGGGGGTGGTGTAGCCTATAAGATTTAGACTCTCGTAGACATTCATCGATTCTGACATCCCCAAATGAGTGCAACTGGCTGCGCAACACTGACCGCCAGGGGCGCTGTTGCGCAGTTGCAATCGAGGAAAGATCCAAGATGGATTCCGAGACAGAGTGCAGGATTAAAACACTTTTTTAATGAAAACTACGAACCTACGGGTTTTAAACGCTGCATGGACGTATTGAGGACAAGCACCTTAGATTTTGCATTTGTACATGTTCAGAGCTCAAAAGCTTAGACTATCGCAGATTGAAAAAGTCTGAATGCGTGCGTGCGTGCGTGCGTGTGCGTGTGTGTGTGTGACAGAGATAGGGACTAAATGAGTTCCTGGCGGGAGTGACCCGTCACCCGAGCGACTCACTGCTCACCGCTCCGTCACAGAGACTGATCGCTTCACCGGAGCAAGACCACACACACACACACACGCACACACACACACACACACACGCACGCACACAGGACAAGCGCTGTACCCAGATAGGTTACCATGCTCATGCTACAAGAACCGGTAACCGACTCTTTTCGGACCACCATCTCACCAACCATTCGCTAAATAGCTGATTAATAAGCGCACGGTGCATTATTGCTTTGCGTGTAGATGGGCTATTTGAATTTCCGACGCCCAACGCCGGCCCACATTGAAATATATAAGTGAAGTTTCAGCGACGTGTGGTTTGCAGACACGTCAGCCAGCTGCAGTGGAAACATCCCAGCATGCATCTGGCTGGTGGCTTTAATGTACATACAGTACAGTACGAATCTGATGCACAATAAAGAGGGCCTGCGAATATTGTACCATTACATTAAAACAACAGCACATGGTTCCATGTGCATATTCACATAATATGGAGTGGCTGGTATAAAGAAATATGATTGAACACATGCTTTAGCGCATGTCAAAAAGCCAAACACCACGTAGGGTGAGCAAGACCCACGCCTAGCATGTGTTCTTTGGGAGCGTGTGTGTCTGTGTGTGTGTGTGTCTGTGTGTGTGTGCGTGTGTGTGTGTGAGTGCGTGTGCGTGTGCGTGTGCGTGTGTGTGCGTGTGCGTGCGCACATGCGTGTTATTCCTGTACGCATGTGAACAGTGATCCTAACTGCGGTGATAATTATGATTCATGTCTCGACAAACAACCGTATACGAACCAGAATATTGCTGCCTAACGTCAGTGTGTGGGAAAGTACAGACGTACACATTGTCTGTGTGTGTGTGTGTGTGTGTGTGTGTGTGTGTGTGTGTGTGTGTGTGTGTGTGTGTGTGTGTGTGTGTGTGTGTGCAGTCTGGCTGCAGCATAATTAGTCTTGGTGACATACCACACATGACTAACGAGCCAGATTTGGGCGCTGGGCGGGGAGCTCATTTGTCACTGGAAGGTAAAGTACGGCCTCGGAGCCTTCAACGAGCGACGGGATGACGCGGAGGTCACGGCGAACGCTAATACGCCGCCCGCCGCTTGATTAATCTTCCCTGCCGTTCAGCACCGTGCCGCCGCGAGCCGATGGATCTACGTCAATTAGCGTCGGTTCAAGTGAAGCGACGCAAGCCCCAAGGTCTCGGGGCCTTTCTTTTGTCGTCGTACACCAATGTAGTTTGCTGAAATTAGCCGATTTACAAGCACTTGTTGATTTTCACAGGGACACTGAGGCCAATTCACAACTGGCATCATTCCACACCAGGATAATCCCTACCTTTGTCCATGACAATGCTTGGACTATCCACTGGTGTTCCAGTGCAGTGCCAATGGCAGGCTCTTTGAAACTTTGGAATGTCACATCTGTAGATGGATCCGGACTGATGCTGCATTCACACTGGCAGCTACAAACGATCTAAAGCTACAAAGCATATCCAACCGAAAAACACCATGATTTTCAAAGCATGTGTGCGTGTAACATATACACAAGCCCCGCATAAGCACACACACTTTTAGATCCAGTCCTATTTTCAAGTCTGGGTATGCAGGGCTTGCGTATACCGTATGTCTGGTGTATCGGTATCGGGCCGGTATCTTTGATATCAATTGGATCTTTTGCAACATGTGCTTTGAAAAGTATGGTGTAGCTCGGCCGTAGTATCTGTTGCTGCGTCACTGTTGAAGTGTTGATGCACATGCTTGTTGACGTCAGCATGCGTCCGACGAGTGAGAAAAATGTAAAGGAAAATATAAAGACTGGGGTTAAAAAGAACAAAAATCGGTCTCGGATCCCTGTATTTCCATATTTGGTTGTTGATCGGTCATAAGTCATAACTAAGTGGGCACCACATTGGGGAGCCTCTGAGAATGGGTGCAACGGGACTCTGGCAGTAGGTATACTGTACAACAGGTTAATAAATTACCAATTTCAGTATCATCGTCCCCAACTTAAAGTATATACATTTGAGAATAATATAGTGGCAGCGTGCATGAGAAATAATGGTCCAGTGATTTGCGGGATTACCCATGGAATTGCTCTCTCTCTCTTTCTCTCACGTGCACGCACGCACGCACGCACGCACGCACGCACGCGTGCACGCGCACACACACACACACACATTTCTAGACAACTCAGTACCTATCCCATGCCGTAAAAAAAATAAAGGGCAGAATGGCCATGCTTCCTAAACATTTGCATTCATACATGATCAGTCTCTGGAACACTGCCTTCACGTGAGAGAGAGAAAGAGAAAGAGAGAGAGAGAGAGAGAGAGAGAGAGAGATCTCCTTTCTTGGTGAAGTAAGCTCACAACCTGTTGGTGTTATTCCCTCAGGTAATCCCACGCTCACCAGCGCGTGGAGAAACACGGCATTGTGTGAAACGCACACGATCCTCTCCGTTCCTCGGAGGTCTCTCTTGGCTCACTGGGTGGCAACAGGACATGTTTGTGAGTATAGAGAGTATGCTTTTCTTCCGGGACACGCCCCCCTCATCTACAGGTATACTGAGTGGCAAAAACATTGAGCAGCATGGAGGGAGCATTCGAGTTTGGAAGAACTCATTGGAAATCATTCAACGGTCCTGCATACCACCTGTTTATAATTGTCACATAATTCATAGTTATTATGACGAGAGTATATTATATCATTGTTGTCGGGCGGAAACCTGGCCTGTATATGACCTAGACTATGTTGGTTTGCAGGAAATGGAAAATGGTAGCCTACCAAATGATGTCATACATCGTACATACTGTATGTCATGACGTCAGGCTGGTCACATGAAGTCTCAGATACACATTGTAGCAACACCATTGCTGCTATGTGGATCTTATAGGTAACACATCCCTAAACTCGTGACAAAACTCAGTCACGAGTCACTCAGGCAGTTCGAACCAGTGCAATTTTGAGCTCTGGCTGAGCTCCCCCTCCCTCACAGAAAAACACGTCACTGCCAATGTCAACATAAACAGTGGAAAGGTTACCTTAAAAGCTAAAAGGATAACACAAAACAGGCCTGGGGACTATGTATTCAATTCATCAACATAGCATACACAATTTACACAATAAGTATATCTCATCAACAAATACAAACACCATCATTGATGTACAAACTAGATGGCCAAATTACATTTACCTCCCATTTTGAATGAAACCAGTGATGCAAATGTTTTACTTCGGTGCAGGCAGAGCAGCAGAATGAGAACTTTCCCATCCCTTCTAATAACGGTTATCCACTGCATCCGTCAGTCTGCAGGGCTGAGATGTAACCAACATACTGCAGGGAGATAACTGTACGTGGAGGCGTGTTGGCAAGCTGCTCTCTGTTGTCTTGCACTGCTGCCAAAGCAACCCTGACCTGAAGCTAATATAGTAGCTTAAGGCAGGCACATAGTCTGGTGTTAGCGTGAGAAGCCGCGTCCGACATGACAAACCCAATTGCATCTACACCATTGAATTTTCGTTTTCTCAAGGTCGGGTCCGGGGACCACACCAAGCAGTCCAAATGGACCCCTTCACTGGCCTTCAGGGTCTGTAAATCTGACAGTGTATGAATGCAAATAATGGACTCCTAAGTGTCCATTTGGTTGCATTCGTACACTGACTTCTAGATTTTTAAATTGAGGTTCCAGTATTGTTTAAGTTGATTGATCCTCAGCGTAATGTCAATACCCCCTTAGTTCGATATGCATTAGGCCACAGACCCCTATTTGATAACGTTTCAATTCAATTCAATTCAATTCAATTCAATTCAATTCAATTCAATTCAATTAAATTCAATTCAATTCAATTCAATTCAATTCAATTCTGTACTATATGTAATGTACAATTAAAAGGAATCTCTGAGATTCACCACTCCACACTGTAACATCCTCAGTGCATATGTTAAGTCCCAGAGTTGCAGACCCATAAGGGTCCTCCTGGTGGTCCCCATATCTTACAGCGTGCTAATGGTATTGTAAAGTAGTGTGCCCCTCCATTCCATTGCAGAGGCCAGCTCTCTCTCTCTCTCTCTCTCTCTCTCTCTCTCTCTCGATCTCTCTCTCTCTCTCTCTCTCTCTCAGACAGTCTCAAGTGGCTTCCTACTCAGATGGTTTACTCAAGGTGTTGACTCTCCTGGGATTTGAGAGGGTAGGGTGTCCGCTGACGCCTCCCGGAACTGGCTGCCTTCCAGTGTGTGTGTGTGTGTGTGTGTGTGTGTGTGTGTGTGTGTGTGTGTGTGTGTGTGTGTGTGTGTGTGTGTGTGTGTGTGTGTGTGTGTGTGTGTGTGTGTGTGTGTGTGTGTGTGTGTGTGTGTGTGTGTGTGTGTGTGTGTGTGTGTGTGTGTGTGTGGCTGCCAAACGGAGGGACTGGGCAGCAAGCCCAGGTGCAGCCGAGCCCAGGTGTTCCTTTCTGTGAAGAGCACAATGATAGACTGTGTGTGTGTGTGTGTGTGTGTGTGTGTGTGTGTGTGTGTGTGTGTGTGTGTGTGTGCGCGTGTCCGTGCGCGCGCGCGCGTGTGTGTGTGTGTGTGTGTGTGTGCGCGTGTGTGCGCGTGTCCGTGCGCGCACGCGTGTGCGCGCGCGCTGCGCGCGTGTGTGTGTGTGTGTGTGTGTGTGTGCGTGCATGCCTGTGTAAACACGGAGGGATGGAGTTGGACAAATGGAGAGGGATGGGATCACAGAACACACCTGTTGAGCAGCTGTCCTGTGCTGCTCTCACATCCTGCTCATATACACATACATGTTGTCAACCTGCCGTCAACTACACTTAACCGTGGTCTAGTTATGTTTATATTTTTGTTAAGTACTATGTATGTATGTATGTATGTATGTGTGTGTGTGTGTGTGTGTGTGTGTGTGTATGTGTGTGTGTGTGTGTGTGTGTGTGTGTGTGTGTGTGTGTGTGTGTGTGTGTGTGTGTGTGTGTGTGTGTGTGTGTGTGTGTGTGTGTGTGTGTAAAGCATGCTCTGTTGCACTGGCCTAAAAGTGGGTCCTCTAAAACTGCTTCAACTTCTGAGAATGTGTGTTTGGTTCATTAGCCACCAGATGGCATACCTTATAAGTATGTATGTATGTATGTATGTCTGTATGTCTGTATGTATGTATGTATTTAAAAGGGGGGCTTTTTTGTAAAATCCCAGCCTACAATACCTTAATATGTTTAAAATCCAAAGTAAGGTTACCAGTGAAGGGCAACCTGCCTATTCACTGGGGACTATGCAAGGCAGAGGCGTCCACCCCCCTGAGTCCAAGTTAGACTAGACCGCATACGTATGTATGTATGTATGTATGTATGTATGTATGTATGTATGTATGTATGTATGTATGTATGTATGTATGTATGTATGTATGTATGTATGTATGTATGTGAGCCGACTCAGAAGTTGTGTTCCGATAGGGGCAGAAACCTGAAAGAACCCTAATCCAATTTACACGACAGGCCAACAGCACGCACACCAAGGCCAACCCCCACTCGATCATGATTGGCGGAAGGCACCTCTCTATCCTGATTGGATGAAGGCATGGGCCACCAATCCAAAAACGAAACCTATGGTTCTTTGACCCCAGGGGTTAACTGGGGACAGGGAGGAACTCCTTATATGGTCAGCACACTCTATAGTAGGGAGGATTATCACATCAAAACAAAAAAAGAAGTGCAATTTGAATTAAGTGAAATCACTGAATATACCTTTAACCAAACTCTGAACCTATATAAACTTAAACCAAAAACTCACCATGAACCTTAAGATTGAATGTACGATTGTGCGTTGAATGAACCTATTAGGCGTTCAGAGACGTTTTCATTGAATGGTTCTTCGAATTGGGTTGTTTATTTTCCATCACGTTGAGCTTGTCAGTCGCAGCTGGTATAATTTATTTGACACATTTCTCTCAGATTTGAGTATACGCTAACTGTAATACAGTAGACACAGCACAGCAGACAAATTAGACATCCATCTAGATAATTACAGCACACTGCTCACCTCTTAGCACTAGAGAACGACTGTAAAAATAAATATTAATAGGAACGTGGGAGAAAGTGAGTGAGTAGCTGAGTGCCAGAGTGCAGTGTAAAAGGAGTCGTCATGATAGATAATTGATGCTAGACGCCGGTAGATACACTGAGCGCACAGCTGAGCCCAAGACATCGTTATGGAAGGCAGAAAGTAATAATGGCAGGGTATGTGTGACACATGCACAGTAAAACACTCTGGGAGGGCACGCACGTGTAACCAAATGGACTCGAAGGGTTACAGCAAGTGGATAAATGAACACTGAGGATTTTAGTGTGTATGCAGGAACAGCGAAGTGAGCTCCATCACTCTGCAGAGGAATTTACTGAACAGATTTGCTGCATTAACCCGTGAAAACCGGGAAAGCATCATTATAGATGTTCTATGTTAAAAATAGCAGATGTATAAGCTCACAGTGTGTCACTTTGTGCTATTTTTATAATTTTGTAGAATTTAGATTTAGAACACACAATGTTCTCTGTTCTGGGGTCACTGGCACAAACGATGGGGGCCACGGCCAAATACATATTATTTTGGGGGGTCCTTGGCACGAACAAGTTTGAGAACTACTGATGTAGAAGGTAGGCTATTTTTAGACACTTTTGTTTCTCCCCTCCCTTTCACCTGAGAGATGATGAGGGGTCTTGACCAGTCCAGGGGGATTACATTTTTGTGGGGGGTGGGGTGGGGTGGGGGTGGGGGGCATGAGAAAGACCCCTCTGACAGAGCAGCACAGAGAGAAAAAGAGTGCGGGACCCCGGAACGGGTTCAAGGTAGTAAGTGGTTCATTATTGTTCGTCGGTCATGGCCTCTTTCCTGCTCCGCTCACCAAAAGTCACCAGAGCTGTTCCCTGGGGGGCCGGAGAGAGAGAGAGAGAGAGAGAGAGAGAGAGAGAGAGAGAGAGAGAGGACCAATACCAAACGTGCATCCTACTCTCACTTATTCCATTGTGCTCTCTCTGTCTATCTGTCCAAGACATGTAGCCTACCCACGCATGCAATTGCACACACGCACATTTCTGCGTCCACCTCCACTCTGCTCCCTTTGTCGCCCTCCCCCCTGCAGCCCAGAGGTCAGAGGAGGTCAGAGGAGATAGCATTCAGTCAGACAGAGGTCAGAGCCTCTCTCTCGCTCTCTCTCTCTCTCTCTCTGGTTACACTCTGTGGGGTATAGTCTCTCCTCCTCTGTCAGCCTAGAATAGTAATGGAGACCCAAAACACTGTTAAAGAGCAGTGTGAGACTTTCTTAAACAGAATGTGAGTGTGACAAAAATGTGACTAGAAGTCATTTTGACTGCAGGAAGCTGTCGTCTCTTATGAAGCCTGCATGACTTTGCCCGATTTATATGAAAATAGCTTATTTGCAAGCTCATAATGAGTCACCTCACGATGCGTTGTGCGCTTGCAGATCGATTATTTTTTGAGTGGTGCAACCACTCCCTTACAGAGCTATGTGTGTGGGTGGGTGGGTGGGTGGCTGGGTATGAGCACGAAAACAGCATAACCCATAATCGACTAAATTGATTAGTCCTCTGATTACTTCTTTGTGTGCTTTTTCGCTGTTGTTGAAAATCGGCTTATTAAAATTAAATTGATTTGTTCTACTAACCGTTGCACCCTTACACAATTCACACGGATTGGTCTATATGTGCTTCAATGTGGCAAAGCAGAACACAAGCCTGACTTTATAGAGGAATAGTTTTTCCCTTTGGCGTGCAAAACAAAATTCGAGTTTGAGCAAAGGCTGCTACTGTAATCGGCTTCCTTTTGGACGGGTTCCAATTACAGAACGAGAGAATAAATGAGAATCCATATTAGTGGTAGAACACCTACAGTAGCATCCTAGTGAAGCGTGCCGCTAACAAGATTAGCATTTCATCTTTACGTCTGCGTGTATAAATAGAATAGATTTAACATCACCCGGCACTGGCAGCCTGCTGTCTGACTACAAATACATACTGTACAATACTGTACGCACATATACTGTACAAACACTGTACAGTACACAAATACATGCTGTACAGACAGACAGACAGACAGACAGACAGACAGACAGACAGACAGAGCACAGGACGGGCGACGGGCTCTCTGAAAATCAATTACAGGTGTGTGTGTGTGTGTGTGTGTGTGTGTGTGTGTGTGTGTGTGTGTGTGTGTGTGTGTGTGTGTGTGTGTGTGTTTGTCCATGCGTGCGTGAGTGCGTGCGCATGTGCCACCTGTGACCTATTACAGTGGAAGCTTTGTGGGTCATCTGTGTGCAGAAAACGTTTAGCAGGTCGCACTCAACACAGACGCGCATGCACACACACTTCCCATCATTCCCTGTCCATCCCAGTACACCCTCATGCCCCCCCCCCCCCCCCCCCCCCCACATAACACACAGATAGCTCCATGCATGCGTAGACATGGCAGAGGTGATGCAGACACAAGCCAGGCCTCGTGGCCGGCTAGTACCAGGGTGCGTCAGGGTGTGCATCCCCCGCATACCGGCCCCCTGACTCAACCTCCATAGTGGGTGTCAGTGCATGGGTGAGCTGAGCTCATACTCCCCCTTCACGCTCTCTCTCTCTCTCTCTCTCTCTCTCTCTCTCTCTCTTTCTCTCTCTCTTAATGTAACTCAGAGAATGTACACATTCCATGTTGTTACAGTTAGCTTTCTACACTCTCTGAGGTCTAGAACTTGGAGTCAAGTGATCAGTGACATATATAGGGAAGGTGTAGGCTACTCTGCAGGCCAAATAGTTCACCTTCCCCTATATATGCCACTGATCACATGTGCAGACAGGGACGTCGCTGACCATTTGGTTGCCCTACTCGTAATATATTTGTGCTGCCCTACCTTCCGACGAGAGCGCTGGGTTTCCTCATGCAGATTGGCTACTTTCACAGTTTGCGAGGACACACACACGGGCGCTCATTATAACGCAGCGGAGCCCCGGAGAAAATTGTTGTTAGGAGGGTTGGCTTGGCACTTTTTGACACATTTTGTTGCCCCCCTCGGGGCAACAAAACATACTTGAGTAAAAGTACAAACGTATCGGCATCAAAATATGCTTAAGGTACCAAAAGTAAAAATACTCATTGTGTAGAATGTCCCAAGTAAAAAATGTGTAAACAATCTTTTGAAAATAGCTGATCTACGTTGGGCTTGTAGATCAGTTGCAAAATACCTGAAATATTTATAGAGCTGAAGTGGTTAGTGTCTTTGGAAATAATAATCAAAATCTAGTAACTATAGCAGCTACAAGTGGTGTAAAAAGTAAATAGTGAAATAGTGAAAGTATAGTAAAGTAAAGTAAAAGTACCTGACAGTACCCTCGGAGGGGGGGAACCCAGTGTACTCTCTTCTGCCCCATCTGGCGGAGTCAGGTTAGGTCCGTGGCTCAAATGCCAAATAAATAATGGGCCTTGATATGAAAAAGGTTGAAAACCACAGTATATAGATGATTAAAAAACAGCTAAAATATAGACAGTCTATACAGTATATAGATGATTAAAAAACAGCTAAAATATAGACAGTCTATACAGTATATAGATGATTAAAAAACAGCTAAAATATAGACAGTCTATACAGTATATAGATGATTAAAAAACAGCTAAAAAAGACAGTCCATTCCATACAGTATATGCTTAAAAACAGCTAATCAACATCTAAGCTAAGCCTAGATCGCTAAAAAACATTGCCTATACTATTGCTCAGTGGGGAATTCATTTTGACATAATATAGAGTAGTGATCTCAACCTTTTCTGAATCAGCAATCAGGGCTCACTTGACCATCTGGAAAGCACTTGCGGGCTGCTGTGTTAAGTGGTCAGATGGGTGGGCCATGTGCATTTTCAGAGAATGTTTAATTTAATGATCAATCAATAGATTGTGTTCTGGCTTTGATCAATGGAAATAACATAGTATGCCTATTCACCAGTATCCGCAATGACAATCTTTTTCAAATTTGTAAAGAAATCAATGTTGTTGTTTTTATTACATTTTTTCTTAAAATACACAGTGGGGTCCAGCCCACAGGTTGAGAACAACTGTCATTGGAAAAGTCACACAGCCTTTGTCTCCTCGTGCTCTTCTGCTTTTCTCTTCCCCGCTCAGAATTATGTTCGGTCTCGCTTCTGTAAAGGAGCCGCGGCAAATAAATGTTAATATCGCAGCATATGGGAGACATATTCTCATTAGCATGAGTCGCTAATTTACAGGTTTTGGCACTCCTGTCTTTATCATTGTTTCAAATTAGCAACACCGCTATTAACTCTCGTCTCATTTCTGCCCTGTTGTTGCAAAATTTCATGCATGAAATGACTAATGTTATCACTGTGTCAAGTCATGTGACTGTCCAAACAAACGTAATGATTTATGAAGTGTGTTTGTTAACCTTTTGTAAAACAAAATGTCCCATTCATATTTCTTTTTGACAATGCTGACGAAGGCCCACTAGGCCTGAAATGCGTACGTTGTCTGCTCGTCAGAGGTAAATAAATCATGTGAAAGGAACATATTGAGTGCTGGCATTTTCTTCTTTCTATCATGTAACATCAAGCCTTGCACCTACTGTATAAGGATGTTTTTCTCTAACCTGGAGTGTTGCGGGTTGTCTGCTTCGGAAGTCCTTTTCTTCTCTATTCATATCTCTGCAAACTGTAATTGTCTCCACCAGGTCGAAGGGATGGGGAGAGAGTGTGTTTTGCACTCCGTCCGTGTGTCCGTCCGTCCGTCCGTCTGTCTGTTAACAGCTCATCTCCGGCTCGATGCCAAACTTTACACACACACACTCCTAGGATGCCAACGACGAACCTCTGCCCCGTTACACAGTATCTCTATAGACATGTGCTCAAGATGGATCTGCAGTCCGATATGTCATATTCCATCCTAATTGGCTAACATTGGTTTCCAAGGTTTGCAGGATTGCCCGTTTTGAACAAAATCCCTCAAATCTTGAACGCAGCGTGCAATTTATGTAAATTATTTCACACACTTTCCTACTAGGCTGAGGAATAAATCCCACCCTTTTGGCCTGTTATAGAGCCACCAACAGGTGGAGTTTTGCAAACACATTTTGGAACAAAATGCCCGAAATCGTCCAATTGCAATCAAAGGCGTAAGAAGAAATGGCACCGTTTTCACATTGGCCAATTATAGCACTGGTATAATGGTGTGAGACCTGTGCCCCGAGGGGCACTTTTTCTTGTTTATCTCGGTGTATAGCTATGTGTATCTGTCCTTCACGTATCTCGAGAGCCATCCAACTAATTACCTTCCCATTTGGTGTGCATGCTGCAGTGTCCTCCTTGACCAGGAATAACAGTGAAAATAACAGATCCAAAGAACGCGTCACATCACAAATTTGTTAACAGTATACAGATGGAACCAAAGGGACCCTTACCACACATGTGCTCTCGGAGTTAAATTGACACTGAGGATTTTTGCTGTTTACATACGCGCTGGCACGCCGTTTGCATCCGCGCGGCGGGAGATTACACCGAATTGTCAGAAGTCGCGGCGGTGTCGAGCAACGGAGCGTGGCGGGTGCGGGGCGCCATAATGGGAGCAGCGGGTGGAATGGCTTTGCCTCTTATTCTCCGTACGCCAGTTCCAGGGACCCCCACACACCCACCCTCCTCTTTAAGTGCTCTCTTTGTGTATGTGCAAGTCGCGTGAACGGCCCCCGTAATGCACTTCCATTCACGGGCAGGCAATTCAGGCCCCTTTTCAGAGTAACAACATTAACCGAGATGAATAGACCATCAATTTGCGGCACGGAAAATGCGGCGGGCGTGTGCCAAAGCACCCCGCTCCAAAATTACTCGGCGGGCTGCAAGTGGCATAGATTATGTTGTCTCTCTCTCTCTCTCTCTCTCTCTCTCTCTCTCTCTCTCTCTCTCTCTCTCTCTCTCTCTCTCTCTCTCTCTCTCTCGCTCTCTGTCCTATAGACCTATACGCAAGCTTTCATTCCAACGTCTTTTACAAAAAGACTTCAGTTAACATTAGGCCTTAATATATGCGATGCGACAGGATGTGAATTGGGGAGAGATCTTTTCATATTCGCCGCCGATGGTTTTTAAGGCACGACAGACGCAAACAGGAGGAGCGTGGGGGGGGGGGGGGGGGGGGAGCATGCCGAAGGGGGGAGGGAGTTGGTAGGATCATGGCTGTGTGCGGAGGCCATTGGAACGCGGCAGGAATCCCATTTATCGGCGTTGTGTTATTCATATGGTGGAGTTAACATAGCCAGCCGAGCCGCAGGGCTTTTTCTATAGCGTGTTGTAAAAAAAGAACTCACTCAAGCAACAGGCAACTGTTACAGTTTGTCACGGTTTGTCACGATTGTTAACACACACAAATCGAAAACTTGGCACAATTTGCACAACCTTCACTTCATGTACCTAATCACTCAACACAATTTGCACTACTTCACACTCCCTTTAGTACCTTATCTGCATTAGATTCTGACTTTCCTTCCCAATGAGCAATAGAAAGGCTATTAGACACGTCGTGCGTCTAGAAATGGGTTTTAAGTGGTCTAAAAATGTAAAGTTTTTAGACGTCTAATCAATTGAAAATATGGCAATGGCAAATATGCCAAATGAAAACACAAGTTCCATTTTGGAACAGTTAAGAGATTTGATGGCAAAGAGTCATCATGGAAAAGGAGTGTCAGGGTTTAGCATTTTGTGTGTGAGTTTTGTGTGCGTAGTTTTGAGAATGCTGTTATTGTTGTGAAAAACGTGTGTTAACAATCGTGAACAAACTGTAATAAACATCCCTGGTCGATGGGCTTCACATTTTCAACGTACATTTAAATGGTGGATATTGAAAAGATGACAGTAGATGAAAATTAGGATTAACAATCCTAATCCAGTATAGATGAAAAATATAGGGTCCTAGTTTAGAACGGACTCATGCCGGATGCTCATCCCAATGTTGGAGTGTCCTTGTCCTAATGCAAGCTGGGTACCTACAGTATATGACCTAAATTGAGTTTTAACACTATGTGCGTGCGTGCGTGCGTGCGTGCGTGCGTGCGTGCGTGCGTGCGTGCGAGCGAGAGAGAGAGAGAGAGAGAGAGGAGACTGCATGTTGCCAAATATAATTAGGGCTTCCTGG
>NC_136796.1:21246283-21248783 GCF_951216825.1 Electrona antarctica | reverse complement strand
CCTACGGACAGCTGCAATTCGAAACTGGCCCGCGTAAAATCTGAATCCCCCACTGCATATGTTGTTTTCCCTTTTTACCTCCTCTATGATGATTTCCTGTTTTTGGCTATATAGAAGTGTATATTTAGTACGTCTCTAATGAATTGAAAATTGTGGACCCTATTGTAAACAAGTGTAATGTTTTATGGTGTTGTCCACATGATAAGAGTTTTGTATTGAGTTGGGCTTGAAATACTGTACTGTACTGTAATTCCCCAATCTGTTAATAAATTATTCAATCAATCAATCAATCAATCAATCAATCAATCATTTAGCTGGGGTATCGCCATGCCATCCCTATTTTAGACTTCAAAAGATAGCAGAGCTACAAGCTCATGACACACTAGTCTCTCAGAGATGTTAAAATTGGGGGTCCTTAAAACTCAATGTTTGAGAACCAACTACAGTAAAAGCTTTATATTCTCTCGGTCAGCTGTAAACCTTGTCCAAAACAGTTTACTTTTCAGGATTATAATTCAAAAGTCTCAAAAGTAGAAAATCTACAAGCTCGAAATGCGGCGCTACAGCGGATCTGCTATTGTTGATGCTTCTGCATGTGTGACACTGTATGTGCTACTGTATGTTGGGCCGTTCATTTATGGAAAAGCACAACAGGTTAAAACATGGAGATAAGAGCTTTCTGCCCGACAGCAACGATATTTACGATGACAGTGAGTGAGATGGAGGACTTATGGTGGTAGGTGGTGTTTGCGACCGTAGGTCGCATTTAAAACCTGCATCTCCCGTCAGTTATAGTCACACCTCCATATATGGTCACGCCTCATGACATCACGCCTCCATATGGTCATGCCTCGTGACATCACGCCCCGTGCCAAGGGAGACAGGGACACAGACAGGGGGTGTAGTAGTATATAGGTACAGGGAGACAGACAGGTCGTAGCATATAGGTACAGGGAGACAGACAGGTAGTAGCGTATAGGTACAGGGAGACAGACAGGTAGTAGCGTATAGGTACAGGGAGACAGACAGGTAGTAGCATATAGGTACAGGGAGACAGACAGGTAGTAGTGTATAGGTACAGGAAGACAGACAGGGTGTGTAGTAGCGTATATAGGTACAGAGAGACAGACAGGTAGTAGCGTATAGGTACAGAGAGACAGACAGCATAAGCACAGGTGGTGCATTTCCATAGGAAGCCTAGCGTTGCTTCAGTATAATGAAGACAGATGATTCAGTTCATCGGGTCGCCACTCTATTGATACGAATGATGCCGCGATAGTCATACGTACCTACCCATCCTCTGTGTTTGCATTTTAATTGAAACAGGGAGGATCTGACGTGCAATGCATGTGTGTGAGTAAGCGCGTGCCGTGCACGTGTGTGCGTGCGTGCCTGTGTGTACATTGTCACCTCTGCACACAAGAATGCATGCATGTGGGTGTGAGCACAAATGTATATTATAAATGTGTTCTAGTTTTAATGAGTGTGTGTGTGTGTGTGTGTGTGTGTGTGTGTGTGTGTGTGTGTGTGTGTGTGTGTGTGTGTGTGTGTGTGTGTGTGTGTGTATGTGTGTGTGTGTGTGTGTGTGTGTGTGTGTGTGTGTGTGTGTGTGTGTGTGTGTGTGTGTGTGTGTGTGTGTGTGTATGTGTGTGTGTGTGTGTGTGTGTGTTAGACATACTGTAATGGGTTGTTTGTGCGGATGAGATAGTGTATGAGCCAGCTTGTGAGATATGCAAGGACGCGTGGACGCACGCACGCACGCATGCACACACGCACGCATGCACGCACGCACTCACACACGCACGCACACGGGTTGAGGGAGAACAAAGAGGCTCCATTTGCAGTGCTGCCTGCCTGCAGGGAACAGTCTGATCATAATTAGCTGAATGATGAGACTATGCCACGCACCACACAGCACACCTCCTCTCCTGTCTCCTCCTCTCCTGTCTCCTCTCCTCTCCACTTCCCCCCATCTCTTCCACTCCAACTATTCTCTCCATTTCATTTTGTTTCATTTCTATTTAAGTTCATAGTTAACTGCCATAATTTAACCCAGAGACTGCAACACATGTAACCAAATCAATGACAAATATGTATACACAATTTATAGTTGTGTATATGTTATAGTTCTTACTCAGAGAGTTACAAATATATGGTGTATCAATATTCGTATTGATATTTTTCAAAAGAAATGACAACACTCCATGCTCATTCATCCTACATAGACTCACTCTTTCCCACCCACCCCACCCCTATACACAAATGCACACAAACCACATAAAACACACCCAGTGTAAGAAACAATTATATAAAACTCCTTCAATTACCAAAGTATTAAACCACAATTCATAATTACGAAATATCAGCATAAACTTTGAGTGAATTCAAATTCAGTGGGTGCTGCCCGGCATACATCGCCGAACGAAACTCACACATCATTTGAAAACGCCCCTGAACAGCCCCAAGATGGTGGAAAAATCACAACAGGGCGACTTGGGTC
>NC_136796.1:21238783-21241283 GCF_951216825.1 Electrona antarctica | reverse complement strand
CCCACCACCAGAGTGCAGCGGCTTTATCAGGGAACAAGACACATTACATCCACCTCTGGGAGCCTCTGACAGGGACGATTAGAGGCGATACGACTGGAGGCGAGAAGCTGCCACAATGGTCCACTTCACTGGATACCGGACTGGAACTGTGTAGGCCACAGAATGGGACTCTTTATGGCTGTGTTTACAAGGACATTTCTTTCATTCAACTGCAATAACAGATTCCAACTTAATTAATGGTTCACATCAACGCAAATTAAGTGATCTTCCGCCGTAGTCTCACCTCTTCAGACTCACCTCTTCAGACTCCACCTTAGCCCGTAGCACTTGCCGTAGCACCTATAGCCTCGACGACCTTGCAGGCTTATGCAAAGCCTAAACATGTCATTTAGATAGCATGTTATGTTGACAGATGCCTGGGTTAGGGTTTGACCTGGCATCCTATAGTGTTTATAATTTCAACGTACAGATTACTGCATGATTTTCTTTGTATATTTTACTGTTAGACTGATGATAGGTTCTTGGTTTACTTATGATCCTATAGATGACTATTTCTATGCATTTGGTGTATTTCCCATGTGTTGTGCTTGCTTACTGAAAGGATTAAGAGCGTCTGCTAAATGCCTAAATTATAAATTGTAAATTGTTTACATGCCTCAAAGCATTTAATCAGAACATTATTTTTGACATGGGGAAAAGTGCTTTTCTTTTCCTGTCAATCTTCCAACCAGAGACCAACCAACCAGAGAGAAATATGTGTTTGCATGCTGATATGTTCCTGTTGATCTGAATTAAATAGGTTTTTACAACCCCTCTCAACCAGAATAAACATTTCTTCCAATCAGACTGGAATCAGAATATTCTCTTCCAGGTCATGTGTTTACACGATGAGGTGTTTTTATTCTGATTGAAATTTTACACTCTATTTATAATATATTTTACTGTGCAAGCACATCGTCAACTTTGAAAACGTACAAAAATATATCAGGAATGAATTAACCATTTCAACCCCATTTCAAATGTAGTGAAAATGCTCGCAATCTACAAGCTCATACAACGAGTTTGAGATAGGGGCGGCGGTGGCTCAGGTGTAGAGTGGCTGGATGGTAACCGCAAGGTTGCCAGCTCGAACCCGGGCTCCCCCACAGTTAGTGTCGAAGTGTCCTTGAGCAAGACACTGAACCCCTAATTGCTCCCGATGTGATGGTTGTTGCCTTGCATGGTTTCCTCCGCCATCGGTGTGAATGTAATGCACAATGTAAAGCGCCTTGGATAAAGGCGCTATATAAATGCACCATTTACCATTTATTTTCACAATTTCTGACCATTTCTGACCAATTCGGAAAACGTACTTCTTACTTTGTACTTTTGAATAACTGAGTATATTTACACTTTGTCCACCACTGGTTGGCATGGCGGTCCCGGCCTCTGAGAGTTGTGACGAATAGGATGGGGTGAAGGGTGTGTGTTTGTGTGTGTGTGTGTGTGTGTGTGTGTGTGTGTGTGTGTGTGTGCAATGTTTGGGGAAGGACCCGCCGCGCGACCCTCCTGCGACCCCTAGCCTCCGAGAGGTCAAACCCATCAGTGATGTCAGAGCAAAACCAGATGTCCTGCCGAGGTGTTAATGAGAGGCCTGCCTTGGAGGGGGGTGTGTGTGTGTGTGTGTGTGTGTGTGTGTGTGTGTGTGTGTGTGTGTGTGTGTGTGTGTGTGTGTGTTACATCACCTCAGAGGAACTGGTAGTGATAGTGTGATGTGTGTTTTGACTGCAGCGTGCTGACGTGCTAATGTGCCAGATGATGTGATGGATTTGTGGTCTTTCCATGGCTGTTCTATGTCGCTGTCGGCCGAGCAGAAACATCTTATCCCTGCATTTAAACTTTTCCTTGTTTTATCGTAAATGAATGGCCCGCGTGATCAAACTACACAGTGTCACGTACATCTACAGAGGTCTGCTACTTTTTGTTATTTTTTATTTGTTTGGAAGTTTCGGAAATATGAGCTTTCCACCCGACCGAGATGACATGTTGCATAGAAACTCTCTCTCCCTCTGTCTCCAAATGTCACACACCTTTTTTTGTTTTGGGCTTTTTGCCTTTATTGATAGTTATTAGTGAAGAAGTGGGAGGGAGAGAAGGGGAGAGACATGCAGCAAAGGTCATCTTGAACAGGACTCGAACACACAACGCGCTCTCAGGCCAGAGCCTATATATGGCATGCGCCTGGACCACTAGGCCTCACTCACTTGTGTATGGCAGTCCACATGCACATGAAGGGGGCATGCGAACAGCTATTCAGTGCATACTCCATAGCACGTGCGTTTTCACAGCATGTTTATTTTTATGATCAATCGATCGATTGTGTTACGGCTCGGATCAATGGAACTAACATACTTTCATTTAGTATTCATCTGTATCCCAAAACTCACTTGTCATCATGATTTTAAAGGAAATGCACATGCACCATGGCATTTTATTTACTTGTTTTTAAATAGTAATGCTA
>NC_136796.1:21126283-21233783 GCF_951216825.1 Electrona antarctica | reverse complement strand
CCATGAGTGGAATTTGTGTTCCAAATAGCCAGGTGGAACCCATATGTCCAAAACTATTACTTTTCAGAATTAAAATCCAAAAAATATCAAAATGTTTCATGTTTTGTGTGATGCTGAAGTTGGACATTAATTTACAAAACATATACAAATAGATCAAAAAACGAAATGGACCGTGTGAGAAATACCGCCCAGCCTGCTGTGTTTAGTGGAGGCAGAGCTGCAAATAGGGAGAAGCACGCTCTACATGCACATATGGGGAAGATATGGACTGCAAAACGTGTCAGTGTTGAGACGAAGGCAGCGATGAAGAGTGAACCAATAAACAAACCCATGCAGCACAGTTCATTCCAAGCAGCTGACAGTCAGCCAGACAGACATGACAGTATATGCAACAGCAGCTAATGAAGAGCGCACATAGCGTACAGCTGCACAGATTAGCACATCATCACCTTATAACACACACTGAGACAGTCAGAAGCTGCTAATGCAGTGGGTTCTAAGACCTTTTTCATGTCAGGAACCAAAATGTGCTTGCTTACCTCCTTAATGGAAAGAGTTTGTGCTATACAGACCTCCATACAAGATTTGTGTTATTAAAATAAAATATTCCAGATCTTTCATTCATTCATTCATTCATTCATTCATTCATTCAGTCATTCATTCATTCTATATAGCTTATGTACAGCATGTGAGTGCATGTGAGTGATTCAACAGATCTTCTATGCTATTATGAGCAAATGTTGCTGGGAACCACCTAGAACCCCCTCAAGGACCCCCGGGGGGGCCTGGATCCAACTTTGAGAACCAGCACTGCATATAGCTTAGCTACCCACACAATAAACATCCTCAGTGTTTATTTATATTGGCCTGTTTATTTAAAAGAAGCCCTGGCAAATTAATTTCACTCTTCTTTTACTGTAGAGTATTTTTATGGTGTGACAATAAAGTCTTTCAATTTTTTCAAGAGTGTCGCAGCAAAATTGGGTGAACATGAACATTGTGTGAGCAAATCCACAAGTTCACACAACATTACAATAATTAAAAGGAGCTGGTTTGGACATACAAGATTTCCACTGACACCGACAATATGGTGCCATTTAAGAAAAAAATGCCAAAATGTTAATTTAACAACTAGCTTTCCAAAGGCAACACATCGTCTAACAACTCCTGGAAGTGGAATACAGTACAGTTATGCCTGCAAGCATAACACTCCATTTCTCCCAGATGTGTGTTATTATAAGGCAGAGTCAAAGTCACATACGAAACCTGACTTACTATTGCACCGATAAAAAAATACTTGTAAAACATAACAGGTCAATTTTCACACTCTCGGTGTGTCATTAACACTCCACACAGCACATAGTAAAATCCTTTCATTTACCAGTTTGTAACTCTGCATGAGAGTTAAAGGGAGTGCCAGTGATTTTATTTTATTGTATTTGTATTTATTTGTGTGTTAAATAGCTCTATCATATTCACATTCTATAGAGTGTTTGTTCAATAGCAAGGGTCTTCGATTCACTCCAGCTTTTTAGTAAACAGAAAATACAGTTTCAGGTTAGGATCTAAAAATATATACAATCAGGAGAGAGAACGTTAAAGTTAAATTGAAAGTGATGAAACAAAAGTAAAATAAAAAACAAACAAACAAAAAAATAAAGACACATTGGAACTGCAACCCTATAAAACTGACACAATAATCGTTGTCTTTGTGGTGTTCTCTCTCTTGGCGGTATCCCGATCGGATTTTAATTTTTTATTATTTTGTTAAAGAGCTGTAGAGACAACACACAATAATAATAATCATTGTTCTCCCTTCAATTTCTCCATTTGTAACTCTGGGCGTGTTCAAATGTGTAACCAAATGGACCCCTACACTTCCTACCCTATTTGACACCGGACTGTATGTTGCATTCTGCTCTGCTAAATATACTGTCATATTCCATCCGGCAGGGCAGAGGGCAGCCCCGGGAGGGCGGGGCAGCTTATCATTAGCCAAAGGCACGTCTGCTGGGCGTCAGTGGCGGGCCACCGGGGCCCCGCGACACGACGCGTCAAAAGTGGAATGGGACGTGTGACGGGTGCCAGCGGAAGGCAGGAAGAGGAGCCATGTGACACTGTCAAGTTCTGGTGGAGTGGAGTCAAGTGCAGCTGGGTGGAGGGATAAGGCGGAGTGTGTCCAGCTATAGGAGAATTTTGTCCGTTCTACTTTTAGCGTCCCCACCAGCTTAGTGGCCTTGTGGTTAGAGTATCCGCCCCGAGATTGGGAGGTCTGTCAACGCTGTAGTCCCCTAACCAGGAGTCCAGACTCTATTTGCATGAATGGAAATGTGGTTAGCAAGGCCAATTCTTTGACGTGGCCAAAAAAGGCAGAAAACCGGATCAAGCAAATCATAACAATTTACTCATTGAGAGATCTAAAGGTCAGAGGTCTTTTGACGACTGAGTGTGAGCTTCAGTTCTTGAGGGATCCTCACAGCCCTCTACATATTGCCGAATTTTGTGAAGAACGATAGCTCAGAACTGCCCAAACTGCTAAAATTTCACAAAAACAAAAGGGGTCTATGCCCTTTGGGCTTGGTGGGCAATTAGTATTACTAATACTGTAATATTGTATTTTGAACCAGCATCACAGCCACTGTAGAAGCCATTCCGTTCCCAACTTCCCCTGCATCTATCCTGCATTATCTCGACAAAACAAATCCTACAGCAATCTACAGCATTATAGACCAGAATCAGAGTCAGGAGCACATGATTGGCCACATGTGGTTTCCATACAATACAAGGGATGTGCTTTGGCTACGCAGAGCAGTGACAGCTCAGTGTTGAACAATTTAACGCTTGACGCAGAACCACCGACCTCGCGTGACAACTCATGTCACTCGATGTACTGTACGTACGTTCAGTCAACATGCAGACCTCGGCTACAGTATTTTACATTGTACAGATGTGATGTGTTGTGCAGGATGCTAGTGAGTCACAGAGTCTCTGTGTTCCAGAGGTAGTCGTGATGAATGGTAAATCAAAATATGGAAATTCCTGGCCACACACTATGTTCAAGATACAAATATTGAGGCTCAAACCAGTGCAGTAGGCCCAGGCGTGACAATGAATACATATCAGCTCTAGCCTCTAGCTAATCCCAATAATACAGCGGTTGGTTCTAAACCTTTTCTGAACAGGGCCCAGGTTGGATGAATGGAACGAATGTAGTATACTTTAGATACCTGACCAGCAGTGGTTCCCTATGCTATGGAGATATGTGCACCAGGAGCACACTCACATATGTGTTTGTATTGCACAGTGTGCTCAGTGTGCTATATCCGAACGCACCCTTTGTGTCTCCATAGGTCAGTGGTTTTCAACCTTTTTCATATCAAGGTCCATTATTTATTCAGCATTTGAGCCACGGACCACCATTTGATGACATATAGGGCTCCATTTTCGTCACCGCTAAACCCCGTATCCCTAAACTTCTTTGCCTTTTTTACTATTTTGCAAAACATTTTTTAATAGTTACAATGGCCAGTCTACAAGCTCACAACGTGTCAATGTAGATTGGCTAGTTGAACTATTCAAAAATGTTTTTCAAAATACAAAAAAAAAAAAAAAGGCAAAGAAGTTTAGGGATAAGGGGTTTAGCGGTGACGAAAATGGAGCCCTTAGACTCCCATACCCAAAACCTATAATATTTTGTTATTGTAATGTTTGACAATAATTTAACTCTTGAGAGCATAAAATGAGCACGTAAAATTAAACCAAATGGACCCTTCTGAGTTTCATTTTGCAATCTCAAGAGTAAAATGTTCTAATAAAGGGTTCGGATGGTTACCAACTCTCCGTCATTTAGCTGGGGACCACCTGGAACCCCCTCAAGAACCACTGGTGGCCCCCGGACCACTGGTTGAAAACCATTGGTGTAGAGGGAAAAAAGGATGGATCCAGTGCTTCAGTCGTCTATCACAGCATGCGTGTTAAGACCGAGTTGTGTTCTGAACTCAAATGCAACCACTCAGGAGGAGACAGGAAGACAGCTAAGCACTTTAATGTCCAAATAAAGCAGGATAATGACAATGTATAGATACATATATAAATACATATAAATACATAAATACTCTATAAGTCTATATAGCCGTCCAGAACAAAGGGGTGACGAGATCAGCTAAAACACAGTACGAACAGCAACTGAGTAGAGAGCAACTATACTTGCCAGGCATTTCTATGGGGGTCAGTACATACTGTCAAGATACCAGGATGACTGAACCCAAAATGCAGAGTCTCAAGACAGTAGATTCAAAATAATCTTATTTATTAAAGCACGAGGCAGCTGACAAAGACTTAGCTTCAAGCTCAGGAAAACCAAAAATGTCCAAAAAACTGCAAAAACTTTAGAAGCACAATGCAAAGTGTAGAAAACATAAAGTCCAAAAATCAAACCTTCAGAGGACTGGAGCACAAAAACAAAGAACCAGGAACATACAGGACTGCTCAGGGAAAAACGACACATGTACTGACAAAGAGTGTAGCAAGGAGTCCAGTTATATAGGGAAGAGGTTAATGGCAAAGTGTTCACAGGTTTGTAATGGGAAGTAGAGACTGACACGGGAGTGGATTTTCACTCCTGTCCCATCCCACTCCTGCAGAAAAAATCCTGTCCTGTCCCAATCCTGGGCCAGAGTAAAAAACAAAATCCCATCCTGTCCCACTCCTGTAGAATGACTCCTGGTCCCATCCCGCTCCCACTCGAAATTACTCCCGCTCCCATCCCGCTCCTGTTTTTTTTGTTTTTTTTTCATTAGGAAAAGTTATTCTATATCTATCCATCTATCCATCTCTTCCTGCTTCTCAAGACAGATAGCCTACCAATAAAACAAATAAAAATAAAGTGGGCAATGGTGGATTTAACTTTGACTACCAAATACAGTATATCCTATATTCATATCAATATTAAAACAAAACCAAGAACAGTTCTGACTGTTGACAAGTGCTTTGTCAATTGTTGAGATATATAATAGCCAATAAAAACATAATGTAAATAATTTTTACACACAGTAATAAACGTAATACAGATCTTCTCTTATGGGGGTCCCTGGCATCTTTTCCAATGGGGGTCCACGGGCTAATAAATGTTGATTTAGGGGTCCTTGACATGAAAATGTTTGGGAACCACTGGTGTATGGGACTCGTTTGGGAGAAAGAAGGGAGACGATGTATTGTAGAACATTCGCTCAGCCTCAGACAGCTGTTCAGGGAGCCAAGCAAGTGCCAACAGTAACAGCGTTAGCATGTAGCTAACGTAGCATCACAATTGCAAGCTGCAACGTTGCCACTGCCAGGGGAAACAAATGCATCAGGATGATCAGGATGATCTGGCTATAAATAATCGATTATATCACATCACCGGCGCGATGCAGAATCATGCACGGCCGCACTGCGATGTCTTCATATTAAACTTTATGAAACGTCCACTGGATTGCATGAAGGAAGTTTTCATCCTCTCCCGGTTGGAGCGGAGCCTGGAAGCATTAGCACTGCTGGGGTATGTAGTTGGCTCACTGAAAGATGACTACAACAAAGATGGGCGCTTCTGTTCTTTTGGTTGGCAGCGCGACCAGTTGAAAATATAATTCACGGTCCTGCACGCTCCTGTTGACTTTCATTCCCGTCCCGTCCCGATCACGGGATTAATAAAAATATTAATCCCATCCCGCGGGAATCCTGCGGGAATCCCGTGACCCGCGGGAGTCCCGACAAAATGTCAGTCTCTAATGGGAAGCACTGCTGGGCTGATGAGGGAGTACGAACAGATCAATGCGTTGATCTCCATGTTGGCGTCCATCTGCATTGTGTTGTCCACAAGTATAAAGACCAACATCTTCAGCTCTGACATTTCTAACAGTCAGAGAGCAGTTAGACTCCAGTGTCATTCTGCTTGTTTTAGAAGAGTTTAGTTCACTCTTAATCAAACCATCCTCAGCCACAACAACAGCGTTTTTGGTATCTTCTCCGGTATAAGTCCATGTAATTGATTTACAGTCAGAGCCATCATGTGACAAATTATACGGCAGATTGACAGTTTCTCCAGATCTTCGGTATAGGTCCACTTGGTTCTGCAGGAGGATGTTGTCGACTGCATGTAGCAGAATGAACAGCTGAATCAATCTGATCCAAGACATTCTGACCTGAACTATAGCTCTGTTGGTGTGTGTCTGAGTCTGACTGTCTTGTCTAAATACTTGTTGAGTGGTCTCTGTCCGTGTGTCTCAAAGTGTCTCAGTATAAGTACCTTATATAGAAAACAGGCAGAACAGGCAGAACAGGCGTGTGGTTGAAGTGGTTGTTGCGGTTTTTCTGAAAACATGCATGTTGAAATACAGTTACATACTGTACAGTACATGTAGGATAGACGTCAATGCATATGCAATATATTTTTTGGTAGGGATGAACCGACGTGGAAATTCCGGACACATACCAATGTTTAAAATAATAATTTAGCCAATATTTGTTTCGTTTTTGTTATTATTTCTCCCTTAAATCATTATAACACACAACTGAACTACAACTTGGTATGCTAGCGATAACCTACATAGCAAAACATTGACACAACATAGCACAATAACAGATAAATATCGTCCATCTGTGAATTTCAAGTTATTTAGTAGATGCCTGATGTCTGTCTGTCTGGCCAGTGATGCAGACAGCAGATCAGCATCAGTGTCATTGATTAGCAAGTCATCCTGCACAGTGTTTCCTGTGACTGTGACAACACGTATTCTGTCTCAGATAGATGCGTGTCCCTTCTACATCCCTTGACAGATAGTGAATAACACCCTCACCATCAATAGAATCAGAGCTTTTCAAACTTTACTGTATGCTCTTAATCATCCATTAATGTTTTTTTTCTTTTCTTTTCTTTTTTTTATTAAACATTACAATGTCTTGGTCACAAAACATACTTCAGCACAAATGTAAAATCACAGCATACAATAACCTCTGTCCATGTTATGACAAAAAGCTATTTGGTTTAGCATAGGATTTACAATTTACAATTTACAATTTTAGTCACTAATGTTGCACTGGAGAGGGACATCTGGAACACTCTGGTGGAGCTGTTGCCCCCGCGACCCGACTACGGATAAGCACCGAAGCGGTTGAAGATGGATGGATAGATGGATGGATTTGCACAAAATACAGAAATGCAATTGCATTGTAGAAACTAATTAACTAAAACATGATTACAAGCAAAGGCTCTTCAAGGCACAACAGAGGAAAGGGATAGAGGAGCTCCGTCTGTCTTTCACATGAATAAACTGATTTTACGATACGTTATTAATCCAACATGTTGGATTAATATAGTATAATATCTTCTCCTCTTTATAAACTTTGAGTTTAAGGTGTCTAGACCTATGTTTTGAGGGTCAAGGATCTCAGTGAAACTATTCTTAAACTATTCTCCCTTTTGACTGATACCTGTCCATTCAAACTCTAGACGGGCCCGGCAGCCGGCAAAAACTAGAGTTCTCAACAGGCCCGAAAGTTAAGGTCCGGCCCTACCTGGGCCCTCATCAAACCCTGTACACTCAAGACACTGCCCCGCTGCCACCCTTAGATCTCCATATATGGAACTGACCTGTTCTGACATTCCATATGTTGATCTGACCTCATCAAACCCTGTACACTCAAGACACCCTCCATATATGGCCAGACCTCATCAAACCCTGTACACTCAAGACACTGCCCCGCAGCCACCCTTAGATCTCCATATATGGAGCTGACCTGACATTCCATATGTTGATCTGACCTCATCAAACGGCACCACTCTAATTAAGAAAGATTTAGTTTTAGTGCAGATGCGCTCATTGCGCTGATGACGGCCAGGTTCAGACACAGAGCCTCAGAGGGGAATTCTTTCAATACAATGCTACATTCCAGTTGAGGACGGAGTGGACAGTTTCTCCTACGGTCAAAAAGGTAGGGGCTAAAGCCCCATTTCATAAGCAACACATTGATGAACAACAGAACAAGCTGATGATTTCAGCAGGAGGAGTAGAGACAGGAGAGCAGGTACCGGAATGCTTCCCCCCCATCCCCCCCCTTTTTGGGGGAGAAGGGGGGTGACCCGCCCCGCCCGCCGCACGATAATTGCGCTGAAAACCTTGTCCCGTTTTATTTAGGGGCCACTTGCGTTGCATTACCGTCACTTCTCTAAAATGGTCACATCACACTCACACCAGGGTTAATGTGTCCGGTCACAATGTGTACCATCAGCAGTGGATGGGTGGGTAGGGGTTAGCACTGGGTTGGTGGGTGGAGGGATTACAGTGCTAGTCTAGATAGTGTCAGTGGTGTGACAGAGTGCAGGTACAGACTGCTGCCTATCAGTCAGAGAGGTGGTGCATGCCGACACACCAAAAAACACACACACATGCACACACACAGTACTATGATAACACATGGAGACAGGACATCACATGAGGCAGTGGCTAAGAGTGTCAGGGTATGAGTATAGTCTTGCGAGCCAGACTGTCTCCCACAATTTCCAAATGCTTCAGTCATACAGTCTAGAGAGCAGACCCCATATGAAAAAATGTTGTGTCCCCATAATTTAAGATTTGATTTGAAAAATATATATTTAAAGATTTGCACAAATGTTCACAATTTAAGTATAAAACGTGGTTAAAAGTGGTTAACAATTTACAATTTACAATTTAGGCATTTAGCATCCAGAGCGATTTACATTAGTCAAGAACAAAAGCATGGGAATACATCACATATATAAAATGCATTTATCATGAAACATGCGTAAGCTAAGAACGTAACTAGAACATATCTATATAATGACACTATACATATAAACTATACATATACTATACTATGCTATACATATGTACTATGATGTGCTATGACTACATACAATGCAATTATTGTGCTGTCTACATGACATGCTATAAGTCTGTTTCAAATGCTATCTAAGTCTAAAAGTGCTATCTAAGGGGGTAGGATAAGTGCTATGGGCCATGATGGAGTCTGAAAAGGTGGGTCTTCAGACTACGGCGGAAGATTGGGAGTGATGCTGCAGTTCTGATTGCAACGGGGAGTGCATTCCACAGTTTTGGGGCCAGAAGGGAGAAGAGTTTGGGACGTGTGGAGCGTTGTCCCGGCGTTTTTAGTGAGGGTACTTCCAGCTTTCCTGCGTTGGCTGATCTGAGTGCGCGGGAGGGTTTGTAGGGTTCAATCATGCTTGCAAGATATGGGGGAGCCATACCTTTGGTTGCTTTGAATGCCAGCATCAGAGTTTTGTATTCTGTGCGGGCAGCGACCGGGATCCAGTGCAGGGAGCGGAGCAGGGGGGAGACATGTGAGAATTTTGGCTGGTTGAAGACCAAACGAGCTGCGGCATTTTGGATCAGTTGGAGAGGCTTAAGTGCACATGCCGGTAGGCCAGTAAGGAGCGAATTACAATAGTCAAGTTTTGACAAGACTGTTGTCTGGATTAGGAGCTGGGCTGATTCCTGGGTGAGGAACGGTCTAATTCGTCGTATGTTATAGAGCAGGGGTGCCCACACTTTTTGACTTGAGAGCTACTTTCAAAATGACCAGCTCGGCAAGATCTACCCACCAAATCAATTATTATACCATTGCTGAAAATAGTTTAAATATGTACCTGAGGGGGCTTCGGAATAGTAGAGTTTGTGTTACATTCTGTACAGTATAAGACAAATGCACTTGGAATGGGAAATAGAGGGGGAGATTTTTTTTTTTTTTTTTTTTACTTTTTACTAGATTTAGGGTAGGATTAAACCAGTCGCACTGTAGCCATACAAAGGCCTAGGGTTCCCAGATTGTAAAATGTTGTTCCTCCATCTTGGGAGAGTATGTAGGCCTTTCACTGGACCTCCTAGCCACTAAGATGACCACAGGCCCACCACTTAAAGACCACATGTTAGGGTGCCCAAATCTGAAGTTAGGTGGTCAAATGACCTGAAACTGAAGCAATTCAGTAAAGATCAACGCTTCCTCATGGGGTCATTTTAGGGTCTAGGACCTCCAGTAAAGGGTAAAATACTCTTCTCGGTTGTGGGAACAACATATACAATGATGAGGACCCCATGCCCAAAGATGTCCCCCTTGCAACTGTTTCAACTTTGGGTCAGCCTACATGTAAAAGTGCCCAAAGTTGAAAGAAGGTTGTCAAATGAACTGAAACTGAAGCAATGGTGTAATTATGCCCAAATCTGAAGTTAGGTGGTCAAATGAACTGAAACTGAAGCAATTCAGTAAAGGTCAACGCTTCCTCATGGGGTCATTTTAGGGCCTAGGACCTCCAGTAAAGGGTAAAATACTCTTTTTGGTTGTGGGAACAACATATCCAACGATGAGGACCCCATGCCCAAAGATGTCCCCCTTGCAACTGTTTCAACTTTGGGTCAGCCTACATGTAAAAGTGCCCAAAGTTGAAGGGCAGAGCTTCAACTTCAGCTACCCAGTACCCAAGGTTGAAGCCCTTCAACTTTGGGCAGATATACAAGAGTAGTTGAATAGGGAGGTTGTAACATATTCTTTTGTTCTATATATCTTTTGTTCTATTGTGTGAAATTATTAGACATAATGGACATACTTTCTATAGATTTCTATACATGCTTTGTGTGCTGTTGTCTATAGTATGTACAATAGATTCTATTCATCCTCATGTATAAACAAGACTCTTTAGAAAAAGGGGTGTTCTTTTGTGTAGTTTGTGTGGTTTTTGTTCACTGTTTGTGCATATTTTTGGTGTACACTTTCTGTTAATGTGTGACCGTGTCCTGCAGAGAGTGGGATGCTAGAACCATCTCACGCCTTTTTGTCTCTATTGACAAAAGGCACTCATTAGGATGTCATTGAATTGTAATGTCTGTCTGGCTGAGTGAGTGTGTGCGTTAGTGAGTGATCCTTTGGAAAGAGGGGCTTTCTTTTGTGTTATTATTGTGTACACTTTCTGTTAAAGTGTAACCATGTGTGTGTGTGTGTGTGTGCCTTTTTGTCTCTATTGACAAAAGCCACTCATTTGGACTTGTGACGACTCAAAGCCATTGAATTGTAATGTCTGTCTGGCTGAGTGAGTGTGCGTGCGTGCGTGCATTAATTGCATGGACTGTTCCCCATGGGATTCAGTCTGTCTGTCTGTGTGTGAGAGATGTAAAGGTCAATCTATAGAAAAAGGGCCTTCCTTTTGTATTATTATCCTGTGTATTATGCAGTTTGTGTACACTTTCTGTCTCTGTGGACAAAAGCTACTCATTGGACTTGTGACGACTCAAAGCCCATTGAATGGTAATGCCTGTCTGGCTGAGTGAGTGAGTGTGCGTGCGTGCGTGCGTGCGTGGATGGAGGCATGTGTGGGTGAGAGCTGTAAAGACCTTTGGAAGTAGGGTCTTTCTTTTGTTGTATTACCAATAATAGCCTTTCAGGTGTTTGTGTACACTTTCTGTTACACTTTAACAGTCCCGTGCCTTTTTGTCTCTATTGACAAAAAAGCCACTCATTTGGACTTGTGACGACGCAAAGCCATTTAATTGTAATGGATAGGTCTGTCTGGCTGAGTGTGCGTGCGTGCGTGCGTGCATTGTAAGGACTGTTCCCCACTTTAGGGGCTCAGTCTGTCTGCCTGTGTCTCACTCATAAAACCTGTGTGTGTGTGTGTGTGTGTGTGTGTGTGTGTGTGTGTGTGTGTGTGTGTGTGTGTGTGTGTGTGTGTGTGTGTGTGTGTGTGTGTGTGTGTGTGTGTGATGTAAAGGCCAATCTATAGAAAAAGGGGGCTTTCATTGTAATTCATGAACAAAAGTCTTTTGTTATGGATAGGTGACTGCTTAGAACTAATGGACTAATTACCTAATTAGATCTCTCTCTCTCTCTCTCTGTGTGAGCATGTGTTGCGTGCGTGCGTGCATGGGTGCAGGATGCATGGTTTATCCAATAACTTTAGAAATATTATATAATATTATATATTTAATCCATGATTGGGCAACAGTGTTAAAACGGTGTTCACCCCATAACTCTGAGACATCCTGTGACATAACAGCTGTAACTAGTACTAAAAGTAAAACATTTCGTAAAATACATATAGGGCATGCATGTTTAAAAGTATAATTGACATGATTATGGGCATGTCTTTTAGACCACTAGATTTTAGTTAAACAGAACTGTCAAACATTCATGTTTTGACACACTGCAAATAATTACAGTAACTGATGGTCTGCTAACATTTACACATTTTAACCAAATACATGCGTACATGCGTACATACATTTACACATTTTAACCAAATACATGCGTACATGCATACATACGTACATACATACATACATACATACATACATACATACATACATACATACATGCATACACGTGTATGCTATTATTATTATGCTTTTTGCATGATTTTATATGACTGGACATGACTATATTCTATAACAAGCACCAACATGATGTTTGTTACATTTATTCAGTACATAAGTCTAACCATTAATCACTGATACCATTTTTCCTTGTGTTTTAAAGTTACTAAAGTATGTAGAAGTATGAAGAAAATGTGTTAGACACACTTTTAAAAAATATACGAAAGTAACAGATCTACAATCTCCCAATGCATCACAATTCACTGTCATTGTTTTATAGAATGCAATGGCAAATTATATTGAATACACACCATACAATTGCAACACCTAGGTCATTCTGCATTATGCTGTATTCTACTGCAATAAGCATGAGCAGAGACCGTTTTTGTTTTCTCTAGGTCTCTAGTTTCTCTGAGACTTGCAAAAGTCACTGAGTCAAGTTTTTTAAAACTGTAGTGTTTATGATAAGTTTATGATATAAATATGCTCACGTAAACAAGTTGAATCATACAACTAGAATCATTATACAAGCTTTATAACATCAGGTGTGTTTTTAACACATTTTGTAAGCCTATGCATACATGCAAATCTACAGTATCATACATATTTTATTCTTACATGTCCCCCGTAGTCCATACTCATACTCCATACACCATACAAACTTAGCTGTAACATTATTCCATGTCTTAATATCTGACAATGTTCATTTCAAATTAAATTATTTTGAAAAATCTATATCCATTATGACAAACCATTAGTATATATATATATTTAGGCTATTGTATGATCTGTCAGTGGTCAGGGGTGGATTAACCCAAGCATTATATGTGAAGGGTGTGCAACAGGGCCTACAGTAATTAGGCAACTACTGCTAGAAAAGCCATATGCTAGAAATGTTCTCACAATGATTGGTATAGTCTAATTGTATTTGTAGTAGTGTTATGATTAGGCCTAATGATCCAATCCTTGTAGGTAGATCGGTAGCGAGACAAATGTTATGCCTCCTGGTAAAAGTTATACTCCCATTGTAAAGAAACTGTGATACGCACACATGCTATGGTAGAATATCAGCATGTGAATGCTCTTGCATAAGATGGTTAATTACTAAACTAGTGTTTTTCTAGGACATTACAGTAGACCTAACTAATTTCACTTGTAGAAATTCATGAAGAATAAGCCTATAGCCTTTGACTAAAGAACAGGCAATATTTTGAAATAAGGCCTCATTATATCCATGGCAAGGCATATGACTCAACAAGTTACATTTAGACAGTTTATGCTCAAGAGACAATCTTATTATGATATTGGGTCATAGGCACAGTAGGCATGGTGAATATTAACGGTTGTCTGTATCGTTGAACATAGGTAGTATACCAGCAAGTATAACATAGCATCAGCATGACTAACAGTTATTCAATGCAACCTATTTTTTCCTCTAACTATAGTGTTTTTAGATGGATGCTAGTCCACATCCATGAACCTCTGCAACAAATTAACTCACATTACCAACAAAAACCATTAAAAACATATACACCTTACACCCTACATCACGAGAATGCAAAACACACGTAACATGCAAATACAGAACAGAATGTTCTGTTACAACCAATGTAATATCAAATAAATTGATACAGATCCTATACAGATCCTAGAAAAAACAAAACTATACCTGCAATCAACACAATGGACCAATACCAGATCACCGAAACATAAGTTCATCACAAATGTATAGTGACACCTACAGTATCATCAATAAGGCACTAACATCAACACCATACAATACATCACAACACCGCAAAATCAAACGTAACATGAAACATGCAAAAATAAAAAGTGCCATCTGACTGACTGCTCTATAGTTCAACAACAACTCTTAAGCCAATGCCTCCAATACACATCCATTAGCAAAAGGCATCGTTATCAAACATAATATTATGAATAGTATGATATAGGCTGCAAAGGCAGCAATATGTATGAATATATATATGTATTATAGCATAGAGGTCCATACTACAATCATATAATACACAAAAACAACTATTGCATATTATTCAGAACCAATACACATCACTACCCAACAGCATAAACACTGTACAACACCAATCAATATTAGCTGTACATCTACACATCATTACGACTAATGAAGTGCTCAACAGTCTAGTTCAACAGCCACTTAATAACAAAGTATGTAAATATCTGAATACTTTGCCTTGGCAACGTAACTGTATATGATTTCTCATATAAAACTCAATTGAAACGAATTGACCGGACTATTTAATTTTAGGTGAACACGTTATGGTGGTGAAGTTAAGTAGATATAGGTAACGATGACTATAGGGTATATTGATTGCATGATATTTGATTGATTGACATTTGATAGTTCATAGACTATAGTCTAGACTACAGGGGTATAAGCTATGCTGCTATAGGCATACAAGGATGTATTTGCAGTATATTACAGTATATTTTCAATCCAAAAACTGTAGATAGGGTCTGCACACAAAACACACTGTTTTGTGTTGAATAACTATTGACAACAACAACCCAACATACTATTATATATGCAATAGTATCAAGCATATATATATATATATATATATATATATATATATTTTTTTTTAAATAAAATACTCTGTACTGTGTATGTGTAGAATAATAAGATATGCTTGAACGGTTCAACTACGTGCTAATATATATATTTTTTTATAACCTCCTAGAAAAAACTGTATGGGGCATACAAAACACATTAACAACAGTATGTCTGATGGTGCAGTGTGTAAATGTAACAAAGACCATTATAACAGGTTATGTACACTATGCTTATATATGGTAATATGGTTTTCCAAGAATTCAGAAACTACAGTTTAGAAAAACGTGTACACCTAAACCTGCACAAAAACGATATGGTATGAGTGACATCCTATAGTGTTTATCGTTTTAACGTTCAGATTATTGATATTCCACGCATTTGATGCATTACCTCGGGGGTTCCTTGCTAACTTGCTAACTATGAGTGCACCATAGTAAGAGTACACCATATTGTTCAAGATTGTTCAAAATACAGTATAATAATGAACAAATATTGATGCATGTTCAGATATAAACATGTACTACTTATGTTGACTTAATTAGTTTAAGAATAGCGTTAAAGTGTCAGAGAATAGTTGTGCTGTAACTGTAATTGTAACTTTAAAACCATATGAATTATAATCATATGGATAATAAACTTAGGCTAAAGGATTACTTGGGCAAAAGCTGTCCACTTCAATTATTATTATTATGTATTATATATATAACCTGTAGGCTACTGTCTCTACATTTTATGTAAGAATCCATGTAATGTACCATCTAGTAAAACTAGACTCATTTTTACACTCATGTTTACACTCATGTTTATGGATTGTATGTTGTTCGTACATTCTTCTAGACACTTAAAACTACTATGAGTGTATGATATTGTTGTTTGACAAGAAAGTATGTACATGATCATTTAGTTTACGCAGATATGCTATGCATAACGACTGAATGTTACAATTATCCACCAATGGTGGGTGTTAGTTACAGAATATATCAATTCTTAGTTTCATAAGTTTCAGAATGGTATTTAGTCAAATTCCATGTAACGGTAAAATATTCTGATCATTGTCATGACAATAAAAAATAAAAAAAACTGTGTATAATGATAAATTACTTATCTGATATACTGTACTGTACAAGTAGTACTGTATGTAGTACTATACCATAATATTGAAAAACATAGATATTTCAAATCCGTACACTACCGTACAACCCCTAACCCCAGGCATATATTATCTACATCTAGACATCTACTATATGTCTGCGCTACTCTATGACCCCATAAATGATTCTAAATGTTAGGCCTTCTTAAAGTAGTTTCATGTCCAGTGTATGCTACATGCTTAAATTATAAATTGTACACAATATTGTTCAAAATCATATATGTCTAATAATGAACAAATATTGATACATGTACATATAGAAACCTGCACTATTTTGCGATACATTTGTTTGAAAATGTTGTTGCATCTTGAATTGTGACATTGTAAATGTACATGTAAACAATTAATTGAATAATCAATGAGAGGGTGTGGTGTTTGGAGTCAGGTCCCTATTTAAAAGGGTGGTCACAGAGCTGTAGGCCTGCAGAGAAAAGACAGCTAGCCTTATTTGCACCAGATAAATTAGGAGATACTTCCTCATCAATTATTTCCTCTCAATTTTGTCATGGAGCCTATGGGTAAAGCACGTACCCCTAATGAATCAGTGGAACAACTGATGCAGATACAATTACAGTACCTAGGTACAGATCATACAACCCTCTCAAAGTATGGGGGTATAATCCGCCAGAGGACAGCTTTGCCTATACCCCTGATTTCGAAATATATGAAGAGAGAGCGGAGGACGATGTTATGACAGCGGACCCATGCTACATGAACATACCTGTATACAGGCCAAGAGATGATGAGGAGGACCTGGTGGACTCTGATCTGGTGGACTTAATAATCGATACGGATGACGAGTACTATGACCAGAGAGAGCCGTTAGATTTGACTACAAGCAAGAAAACTCCTGGACTTTCCGAAAATGCACAACTACCCATCACAATCCCATCATTCCCAGCACCGAACTATGAAACACAGAACTATTCCAAATCACTGCCATCCATTGGACATTCTTCAGGTCCCCACATACGGAATGGGTCGCATGAATGTTAAAGATATAAAGATTGTATTAAAGTTATGGGATATCGAAAACGAACAGAAAAATAGAGATTCACATGAAGGGACATAGGGAATAATAGATATTAATGTAATAGACTTAGTGTAAAAACTACTAAAAGTCATTGATTTGTAAAATAATGAGGTAATATTGAACTGTGTACTACATGATTTAATATGGATATCTGTGTCTATTAAATGTTTTCTTGCTAAATAAAAAATATCAAATACTGTTTGTATAATGGTAAATGACTTATATGATATACTGTACTGTAAAAGTAGCACTATACCATAATATTGAAAAACATAGATATTTCAAATCCGTACACTACCGTACAACCCTAACCCCAGGTATATATTATCTACATCTAGACATCTACTCTATGTATGCACACCATGTATGTAGTAAAAATGATAACAAAATATACATTTTTATGATTACATATTTATTATCATTACATATTCAACAATGAACACAGCATTCATTATTATTATTCATATGTATCATTGTCATGATGATCATGGATTAGCAGCCACCAAAGTAGCAGCTACTCTTCCTGGGGTCCACAACAAACAAGTGAAACAATACATACAGTGTAACACAACAATAACCGTATCATCATATTCAGCGTCTTCGTCCGTATCCCCAGTACTGGTGGGATTCCACCATGATGGTGCCTCATACACAACCCGCCGAGGGTCCATCCACCAAGCTTTGTCTCCTCCACTTGAGCTGGATTCGCCCACTGAAAAAGTAGAGTCCTCCATGGTGAATGGTGATATCACAATTATACACAGAGTATAAGGTAGAGGTTGCGGAGTGAGCCTTTTTACCTATAGTGTAGGAGGGGTGGGCGTAGTAGCTGCATCATTTTGGTGCGTCAGTTTCCAGGCTGTCATCAGGCATTGAGAATAATGTAGCTCCCTCAGGTTTTGCGAGATCGATACCAGTATGCCTATTAGGTATATAATCGCCAAATGAAATCCCTGTACGGCCTCTAGGTCTAGGACATGCACTGCAATCCACACGCCTCTGTTTTACACGAGGACAATCCCCCGAATACCCTGAATCTACACGATTGAAGCCTCTAATCCGTTCTTCCATCAAAGCTATCTTTCGGCTCTCTTTAGTTGCTTTGAAAAAAACAGTACCTTCCCTTAACACATGTCTTAGAATCCCTAAGTCGTCCAAACCAACGGGTAGTTGGATTGGAAAGTATTTTTCTTTCTCCATTATAGATTTAGGAAATTCAAAAATGGTATGGCCTTGAGATTTGTATCTCACTAACAGCCATAGTTTTGACCTAGAACAGTCAACGATGAAGCCCTCATCATCACTACGAGCTGGTATTGTATCGTCCACTCGCACCCTTCGAGATGGTTTGATATAGGCAGGGTTTAGCTTCTGCTCCAACTGCAGATAATTGCAGAAGTCCAAAATACCATTTACCAAACTCTCAAATTCAGATTCATAGACTCGTATGTAAGGCAATCTGTCTTCAAAGATACTGTCCCCTGAGTCCAATGTATAGAGTTCAATATATGGATAATTCTTGAACTGAAAAAAAGACAACCGTATTTTCCGCCTGTCCGATAACGCCCAGACTTTTCTATCCTCATCCTCATAGCTCAGACCGGTAGAGCACATATTTTCTTTTTCTTTCTTTCTTTGGGACAGCTCGTGCCTAGGCTTACTCACTCATGCTGGGGCCTGTCCCTGCAGTATTTAACAACATGTCTCAGAGAGGCGGAGCCTTCTAAGAATAATTGCTTTTGTTATTCATGATTATTACCTTTGAGTTATTACCTTTCAGTTAATCATTATTGAATCAATGATAATGATAATAAATATGTAATCATAAAAATGTATATTTTGTTATCATTTTTACTACATACATGGTGTGCATACATAGAGTAGATGTCGAGATGTAGATAATATATACCTGGGGTTAGGGTTGTACGGTAGTGTACGGATTTGAAATATCTATGTTTTTCAATATTATGGTATAGTGCTACTTTTACAGTACTACTTTTACAGTACAGTATATCATATAAGTCATTTACCATTATACAAACAGTATTTGATATTTTTTATTTAGCAAGAAACATTTAATAGACACAGATATCCATATTAAATCATGTAGTACACAGTTCAATATTACCTCATTATTTTACAAATCAATGACTTTTAGTAGTTTTTACACTAAGTCTATTACATTAATATCTATTATTCCCTATGTCCCTTCATGTGAATCTCTATTTTTCTGTTCGTTTTCGATATCCCATAACTTTAATACAATCTTTATATCTTTAACATTCATGCGACCCATTCCGTATGTGGGGACCTGAAGAATGTCCAATGGATGGCAGTGATTTGGAATAGTTCTGTGTTTCATAGTTCGGTGCTGGGAATGATGGGATTGTGATGGGTAGTTGTGCATTTTCGGAAAGTCCAGGAGTTTTCTTGCTTGTAGTCAAATCTAACGGCTCTCTCTGGTCATAGTACTCGTCATCCGTATCGATTATTAAGTCCACCAGATCAGAGTCCACCAGGTCCTCCTCATCATCTCTTGGCCTGTATACAGGTATGTTCATGTAGCATGGGTCCGCTGTCATAACATCGTCCTCCGCTCTCTCTTCATATATTTCGAAATCAGGGGTATAGGCAAAGCTGTCCTCTGGCGGATTATACCCCCATACTTTGAGAGGGTTGTATGATCTGTACCTAGGTACTGTAATTGTATCTGCATCAGTTGTTCCACTGATTCATTAGGGGTACGTGCTTTACCCATAGGCTCCATGACAAAATTGAGAGGAAATAATTGATGAGGAAGTATCTCCTAATTTATCTGGTGCAAATAAGGCTAGCTGTCTTTTCTCTGCAGGCCTACAGCTCTGTGACCACCCTTTTAAATAGGGACCTGACTCCAAACACCACACCCTCTCATTGATTATTCAATTAATTGTTTACATGTACATTTACAATGTCACAATTCAAGATGCAACAACATTTTCAAACAAATGTATCGCAAAATAGTGCAGGTTTCTATATGTACATGTATCAATATTTGTTCATTATTAGACATATATGATTTTGAACAATATTGTGTACAATTTATAATTTAAGCATGTAGCATACACTGGACATGAAACTACTTTAAGAAGGCCTAACATTTAGAATCATTTATGGGGTCATAGAGTAGCGCAGACATATAGTAGATGTCTAGATGTAGATAATATATGCCTGGGGTTAGGGGTTGTACGGTAGTGTACGGATTTGAAATATCTATGTTTTTCAATATTATGGTATAGTACTACATACAGTACTACTTGTACAGTACAGTATATCAGATAAGTAATTTATCATTATACACAGTTTTTTTTATTTTTATTGTCATGACAATGATCAGAATATTTTACCGTTACATGGAATTTGACTAAATACCATTCTGAAACTTATGAAACTAAGAATTGATATATTCTGTAACTAACAACCACCATTGGTGGATAATTGTAACATTCAGTCGTTATGCATAGCATATCTGCGTAAACTAAATGATCATGTACATACTTTCTTGTCAAACAACAATATCATACACTCATAGTAGTTTTAAGTGTCTAGAAGAATGTACGAACAACATACAATCCATAAACATGAGTGTAAACATGAGTGTAAAAATGAGTCTAGTTTTACTAGATGGTACATTACATGGATTCTTACATAAAATGTAGAGACAGTAGCCTACAGGTTATATATATAATACATAATAATAATAATTGAAGTGGACAGCTTTTGCCCAAGTAATCCTTTAGCCTAAGTTTATTATCCATATGATTATAATTCATATGGTTTTAAAGTTACAATTACAGTTACAGCACAACTATTCTCTGACACTTTAACGCTATTCTTAAACTAATTAAGTCAACATAAGTAGTACATGTTTATATCTGAACATGCATCAATATTTGTTCATTATTATACTGTATTTTGAACAATCTTGAACAATATGGTGTACTCTTACTATGGTGCACTCATAGTTAGCAAGTTAGCAAGGAACCCCCGAGGTAATGCATCAAATGCGTGGAATATCAATAATCTGAACGTTAAAACGATAAACACTATAGGATGTCACTCATACCATATCGTTTTTGTGCAGGTTTAGGTGTACACGTTTTTCTAAACTGTAGTTTCTGAATTCTTGGAAAACCATATTACCATATATAAGCATAGTGTACATAACCTGTTATAATGGTCTTTGTTACATTTACACACTGCACCATCAGACATACTGTTGTTAATGTGTTTTGTATGCCCCATACAGTTTTTTCTAGGAGGTTATAAAAAAATATATATATTAGCACGTAGTTGAACCGTTCAAGCATATCTTATTATTCTACACATACACAGTACAGAGTATTTTATTTAAAAAAAAAATATATATATATATATATATATATATATATATATATATATATATATATATATATATATATATGCTTGATACTATTGCATATATAATAGTATGTTGGGTTGTTGTTGTCAATAGTTATTCAACACAAAACAGTGTGTTTTGTGTGCAGACCCTATCTACAGTTTTTGGATTGAAAATATACTGTAATATACTGCAAATACATCCTTGTATGCCTATAGCAGCATAGCTTATACCCCTGTAGTCTAGACTATAGTCTATGAACTATCAAATGTCAATCAATCAAATATCATGCAATCAATATACCCTATAGTCATCGTTACCTATATCTACTTAACTTCACCACCATAACGTGTTCACCTAAAATTAAATAGTCCGGTCAATTCGTTTCAATTGAGTTTTATATGAGAAATCATATACAGTTACGTTGCCAAGGCAAAGTATTCAGATATTTACATACTTTGTTATTAAGTGGCTGTTGAACTAGACTGTTGAGCACTTCATTAGTCGTAATGATGTGTAGATGTACAGCTAATATTGATTGGTGTTGTACAGTGTTTATGCTGTTGGGTAGTGATGTGTATTGGTTCTGAATAATATGCAATAGTTGTTTTTGTGTATTATATGATTGTAGTATGGACCTCTATGCTATAATACATATATATATTCATACATATTGCTGCCTTTGCAGCCTATATCATACTATTCATAATATTATGTTTGATAACGATGCCTTTTGCTAATGGATGTGTATTGGAGGCATTGGCTTAAGAGTTGTTGTTGAACTATAGAGCAGTCAGTCAGATGGCACTTTTTATTTTTGCATGTTTCATGTTACGTTTGATTTTGCGGTGTTGTGATGTATTGTATGGTGTTGATGTTAGTGCCTTATTGATGATACTGTAGGTGTCACTATACATTTGTGATGAACTTATGTTTCGGTGATCTGGTATTGGTCCATTGTGTTGATTGCAGGTATAGTTTTGTTTTTTCTAGGATCTGTATAGGATCTGTATCAATTTATTTGATATTACATTGGTTGTAACAGAACATTCTGTTCTGTATTTGCATGTTACGTGTGTTTTGCATTCTCGTGATGTAGGGTGTAAGGTGTATATGTTTTTAATGGTTTTTGTTGGTAATGTGAGTTAATTTGTTGCAGAGGTTCATGGATGTGGACTAGCATCCATCTAAAAACACTATAGTTAGAGGAAAAAATAGGTTGCATTGAATAACTGTTAGTCATGCTGATGCTATGTTATACTTGCTGGTATACTACCTATGTTCAACGATACAGACAACCGTTAATATTCACCATGCCTACTGTGCCTATGACCCAATATCATAATAAGATTGTCTCTTGAGCATAAACTGTCTAAATGTAACTTGTTGAGTCATATGCCTTGCCATGGATATAATGAGGCCTTATTTCAAAATATTGCCTGTTCTTTAGTCAAAGGCTATAGGCTTATTCTTCATGAATTTCTACAAGTGAAATTAGTTAGGTCTACTGTAATGTCCTAGAAAAACACTAGTTTAGTAATTAACCATCTTATGCAAGAGCATTCACATGCTGATATTCTACCATAGCATATGTGCGTATCACAGTTTCTTTACAATGGGAGTATAACTTTTACCAGGAGGCATAACATTTGTCTCGCTACCGATCTACCTACAAGGATTGGATCATTAGGCCTAATCATAACACTACTACAAATACAATTAGACTATACCAATCATTGTGAGAACATTTCTAGCATATGGCTTTTCTAGCAGTAGTTGCCTAATTACTGTAGGCCCTGTTGCACACCCTTCACATATAATGCTTGGGTTAATCCACCCCTGACCACTGACAGATCATACAATAGCCTAAATATATATATATACTAATGGTTTGTCATAATGGATATAGATTTTTCAAAATAATTTAATTTGAAATGAACATTGTCAGATATTAAGACATGGAATAATGTTACAGCTAAGTTTGTATGGTGTATGGAGTATGAGTATGGACTACGGGGGACATGTAAGAATAAAATATGTATGATACTGTAGATTTGCATGTATGCATAGGCTTACAAAATGTGTTAAAAACACACCTGATGTTATAAAGCTTGTATAATGATTCTAGTTGTATGATTCAACTTGTTTACGTGAGCATATTTATATCATAAACTTATCATAAACACTACAGTTTTAAAAAACTTGACTCAGTGACTTTTGCAAGTCTCAGAGAAACTAGAGACCTAGAGAAAACAAAAACGGTCTCTGCTCATGCTTATTGCAGTAGAATACAGCATAATGCAGAATGACCTAGGTGTTGCAATTGTATGGTGTGTATTCAATATAATTTGCCATTGCATTCTATAAAACAATGACAGTGAATTGTGATGCATTGGGAGATTGTAGATCTGTTACTTTCGTATATTTTTTAAAAGTGTGTCTAACACATTTTCTTCATACTTCTACATACTTTAGTAACTTTAAAACACAAGGAAAAATGGTATCAGTGATTAATGGTTAGACTTATGTACTGAATAAATGTAACAAACATCATGTTGGTGCTTGTTATAGAATATAGTCATGTCCAGTCATATAAAATCATGCAAAAAGCATAATAATAATAGCATACACGTGTATGCATGTATGTATGTATGTATGTATGTATGTATGTACGTATGTATGCATGTACGCATGTATTTGGTTAAAATGTGTAAATGTATGTACGCATGTACGCATGTATTTGGTTAAAATGTGTAAATGTTAGCAGACCATCAGTTACTGTAATTATTTGCAGTGTGTCAAAACATGAATGTTTGACAGTTCTGTTTAACTAAAATCTAGTGGTCTAAAAGACATGCCCATAATCATGTCAATTATACTTTTAAACATGCATGCCCGATATGTATTTTACGAAATGTTTTACTTTTAGTACTAGTTACAGCTGTTATGTCACAGGATGTCTCAGAGTTATGGGGTGAACACCGTTTTAACACTGTTGCCCAATCATGGATTAAATATATAATATTATATAATATTTCTAAAGTTATTGGATAAACCATGCATCCTGCACCCATGCACGCACGCACGCAACACATGCTCACACAGAGAGAGAGAGAGAGAGATCTAATTAGGTAATTAGTCCATTAGTTCTAAGCAGTCACCTATCCATAACAAAATACTTTTGTTCATGAATTACAATGAAAGCCCCCTTTTTCTATAGATTGGCCTTTACATCACACACACACACACACACACACACACACACACACACACACACACACACACACACACACACACACACACACACACACACACACACACACACACACACACACACACACACACACACAGGTTTTATGAGTGAGACACAGGCAGACAGACTGAGCCCCTAAAGTGGGGAACAGTCCTTACAATGCACGCACGCACGCACGCACACTCAGCCAGACAGACCTATCCATTACAATTAAATGGCTTTGCGTCGTCACAAGTCCAAATGAGTGGCTTTTTTGTCAATAGAGACAAAAAGGCACGGGACTGTTAAAGTGTAACAGAAAGTGTACACAAACACCTGAAAGGCTATTATTGGTAATACAACAAAAGAAAGACCCTACTTCCAAAGGTCTTTACAGCTCTCACCCACACATGCCTCCATCCACGCACGCACGCACGCACGCACACTCACTCACTCAGCCAGACAGGCATTACCATTCAATGGGCTTTGAGTCGTCACAAGTCCAATGAGTAGCTTTTGTCCACAGAGACAGAAAGTGTACACAAACTGCATAATACACAGGATAATAATACAAAAGGAAGGCCCTTTTTCTATAGATTGACCTTTACATCTCTCACACACAGACAGACAGACTGAATCCCATGGGGAACAGTCCATGCAATGAATGCACGCACGCACGCACACTCACTCAGCCAGACAGACATTACAATTCAATGGCTTTGAGTCGTCACAAGTCCAAATGAGTGGCTTTTGTCAATAGAGACAAAAAGGCATGACATGGTTACACTTTAACAGAAAGTGTACACAATAATAACACAAAAGAAAGCCCCTCTTTCCAAAGGATCACTCACTAACGCACACACTCACTCAGCCAGACAGACATTACAATTCAATGACATCCTAATGAGTGCCTTTTGTCAATAGAGACAAAAAGGCGTGAGATGGTTCTAGCATCCCACTCTCTGCAGGACACGGTCACACATTAACAGAAAGTGTACACCAAAAATATGCACAAACAGTGAACAAAAACCACACAAACTACACAAAAGAACACCCCTTTTTCCAAAGAGTCTTGTTTATACATGAGGATGAATAGAATCTATTGTACATACTATAGACAACAGCACACAAAGCATGTATAGAAATCTATAGAAATTATGTCCATTATGTCTAATAATTTCACACAATAGAACAAAAGATATATAGAACAAAAGAATATGTTACAACATCCCTATTCAACTACTTACAAGCTCGTAGTGCGGCACCAAGTGCCGTACGCTACGAGCTTGTAGATCTGCTATTTTTCAGTGGGGTACATTTAATCACTGGTCCTGGTTCAATCCAAGGGCCTACCACTCCACTCTCTTGATATGTTGTTCCCCAACTCTTGGAGAGTATTTAGGCCTTTTACTGGATGTCCCAGCCCCTAAAATGACCCCAGGAGGAAGTGTTGACCTTTACTGAATTGCTTCAGTTTGAGTTCATTTGAGCACCTAAATTCAGATTTGGGCACCGTAGCATGTGGTTTTTAAGTGGTGGGCCTCGGGTCATCCTAGGGGCTAGAACAGGGGTGCCCACACATTTATGACGTGAGATCTACTTTCAAAATGACCAGCTCAACAAGATCTACCCACTGAAAAAACAAGTGTACCATTGCTGAAAATAGTTTAAATATATAATGTACCTGGGGGGGCTTTGGAATAGGGAGAAAATATGACAGGCAGTTTGCTGTCATATTTCCTCCCCGTATTTAACTTAAACGCCCAATGCATTCTCAATGGCAATAGCACAAACTTTGGCATGCTACTAGTCCTACATACTTACACCTAGAAACCCCATTCAAACCTATTTAGGTTCATCTTACGGTGGACATGTTTGCCTGAAAAGAAATCTTTTAAATGTTTCATAGTTTTAGAAATATAGTGCTTTCAAATTTGAGAAATGTATAATGGGGCTCAATGGCAGCCCTATGGCACGTCAAAAAATTACTTTCACCTAGAAACTCTATTCACACATTTTATAATTCAGCTTACTGTGGAGACACATGCTGGAACTTTTTACTTTGAAATGATTTGTAGTTTCTGAGTTATTTAACTTAAACGCCCAATGCATTCTCAATGGCAATAGCACAAACTTTGGCATGCTACTAGTCCTACATACTTACACGTATAGAAACCCCATTCAAACCTATTTAGGTTCATCTTACAGTGGACATGTTTGCCTGAAATGGAATCTTTGAAATGTTTCATAGTTTTAGAAATATAGTGCTTTCAAATTTGATAAATTTATAATAGGGCTCAATGGCACGTAAAAAATCACTTTCACCTAGAAACTCCATTCACACATTTTAAAATTCAGCTTACTGTGAAGACAAATCCTGGAACTTTTTACTTTGAAATTATTTGTAGTTTCTGAATTATTTAACTTAAACGCCCAATGCATTCTCAATGGCAATAGCACAAACTTTGGCATGCTACTAGTCCTACAATGTAGGACTTTCCCTGGACCTTCTAGCCGCTAGAAGGTCCAGGGAAAGGCCTACAAACTCTCCAAGAGTTGGGAAAGAACATATCAAGAGAGTGGAGTGGTAGGCCCTTGGATTGACCAGTGGATGCAATGTACCCCACTTTGAGGTGTCACGTCTTAGGCCTAGATTTAGGGTAGGATTGAACCAGTCGCACTGTAGCCATACAAAGGCCTAGGGTTCCCAGATTGTAAAATCCCATCTTGGGAGAGTATGTAGGCCTTTCACTGGACCTCCTAGCCACTAAGATGACAACAGGCCCACCACTTAAAGACCACATGTTAGGGTGCCCAAATCTGAAGTTAGGTGGTCAAATGGTTGTGGGAACAACATATCCAACGATGAGGACCCCATGCCCAAAGATGTCCCCCTTGCAACTGTTTCAACTTTGGTTCAGCCTACATGTAAAAGTGCCCAAAGTTGAAGGGCAGAGCTTCAACTTCAGCTACCCAGTACCCAAGGTTGAAGCCCTTCAACTTTGGGCAGATCTACAAGCTCGTAGTGCGGCACCGAGTGCCACGCTACGAGCTTGTAGATCTGCTATTTTTCAGTGGGGTACATTTAATCACTGGTCCTGCGTCAATCCAAGGGCCTACCACTCCACTCTCTTGATATGTTGTTCCCCAACTCTTGGAGAGTATTTAGGCCTTTTACTGGAGGTCCCAGCCCCTAAAATGATCCCAGGAGGAAGTGTTGGCCTTTACTGAATTGCTTCAGTTTGAGTTCATTTGAGCACCTAAATTCAGACTTGGGCACCGTAGCATGTGGTTTTTAAGTGGTGGGCCTCGGGTCATCCTAGGGGCTAGATTCAAGTGTGAACCTACAGGATCGAGTGACAGCTGTGATAATGAATTGCATTTTTATAGCACACACAGGAGAGTTTAAATAGACACAGCACTGCAGGACACAGGTGAATCAACTCACAATCAACACAGGGATAGGCCGGGGCAGACAAGACACAGGTGACTCATGCTGGGCAAGACCTACACTGTAGATGCTATCATTATCCTTGGGCGGAAGTTGTGGGATTTTGGCGGAAGTACCGCTCAAGGAAATGACGTTAATGCTTTACAAATCAGTTTACATTCTCCGTGAATGGACCAAGTGTTGTGATTGGTCGGGAAAATATTGTATCCGGGGGAAATACATCTGACGGATGTTCCGGACCGACACATCCGCCGATAGTGTTTCTGCCTTAGGTTGAGACCAGGCTTTTCTCTTCGCAGATGAGTAAGCCTGGGACCGAGGCTACAGGTGACTCATCATCAGAGACACGGGCAATTAATTGCAAAGAAGGTACAGGAAGCACAAGAACCCTTCTACAAAATAAAATACAAACACCTGGCGAATTAACAGAACTCATACGTAGACACAGAACATATTACGCAGTGATACTGAACTAACCTGTTTAAGAGCAGTTTTGCTGCAGGTGAAGGGAGCTCAGTCTGACTTGAGGCTAGTGAAAGAGCAACAGGGGAAAACTGCGAGCCAGGGCCTCATTGCAGGAGGCATTTAAGCCTGTAACAGTTCCTGTTGGTTAAGTTTAGCCAACAGGTGTTAATTTTGTTTCCCATTTTTTGGAACGTTGTTTTTTGGCCAGTATTATTTATTTATTTTTGGTATTTGTCACCGGCTTGCACTGTTGATGCATTTTTGGAGGTAAATAAAATGCCTAAAATGTGCTTGTGGACCTGTCTACTTCCTGGAGCCTCCGACCATCGGCTAGCATCATCACAATATGACACACAGTAACGTTCACACACAGTATGCAAGCACACACGTATGTACACATGCAGTGCACGCACTGACGGAGTACACACACACAGAATGTAACTCATATTATATTATACATATTATTGCACACCCACCCACATATAGTACATGGACGGGAGCACACACTGCGCGCGCACACAAATGCACTCACGTACGCACACACGTGCACGCACACACGAACGCACGCACGCACGCACGCACGCACGCACACTGGTATTGGATTTAATTTTCAGCTCTGCTTCCGTGCTAATAGAGAGAAAGTTGCACATGTCTCAGTGTGATATTATGTGATGTGAATATGAATAACCATGGTGATGTTATTCAACAAGTTGTATTATATATATAGCAAATTGCTGTGTGTGTGTGTGTGTGTGTGTGTGTGTGTGTGTGTGTGTGTGTGTGTGTGTGTGTGTGTGTGTGTGCGTGTGCGTGTGTGTGTATGTGTGTTCCATTATAATTACATTGATTTACGAGTGTATCCATCTCGCATATATGGATTTCTGTGTTTCTCGTGTGTGTGTGTGTGTGGGTGTGTGTGTGTGTGTGTGTGTGTGTGTGTGTGTGTGTGTGTGTGTGTGTGTGTGTGTGTGTATGTGCGCGTGTACTTGTATTACTATACTTGTGAGAGCCAAATGTCCACACAAATACAGTATAGTTTGAGAAATAGACATTGTGAGGCCAATTTACCTGGTACTCACAAATCAAATGTTTGTTTTATTATTAAAAAAAATAAATAAGAAAAGGTAAGGTTTGCCTACAGGAAAAGATTCAAAAATAGCTCACAACACAGTATGAGTTTGAATTTGTAAATCATTTATTTTCAGATTTACAGTAGGTAGGTATACAGTTTACAATGGCAAAAACATATCAAATGGATTCTAATGTGCTCACAAGTATAGTAAATACAAAGGTGCGTGTGTGTGTGTGTGTGTGTGCGTGCGTGCGTGCGTGCGCGAGTGCATGCCATGCGCATGTGCGCTTGATCTCTGGGGCGTGCATTGCACTTATTTGAGAACAAGCTGTTCAAATAAAGGCTGGCCTGTCTTGTTGCCAGAAGAAAATGACTAAAACACAAAACCCCATTCAGTCGTGTGAAATACAACTTGGGGGACTCTGCGTCGAGACTCGTGAGCGTTTTGGTGAGTGTATAAGATCCCCGCGCCGCGGTTAAAAAACCCTCGCCGGCCAACGTCAGCATCTAAAACCGACCTGACATTAAGAGGCATGGCTGCTACACATCCTATCCTCCTATGAAACCAAGTCAACTCCTTTCCGTCTGTCTGTCTGTCTGTCCTCGTCCATTTATTCTCCTCCTCAGCAGGATGTCCAATTCCACCTGAAATTGCACGCGTGCATTGACCACATTGACCACAGCCTTCCGCCACTGACCACAGGCATAGCATTGACCACATTGACCACAGCCTTCCGCCACTGACCACAGGCATAGCGTTGCTGCCAAGCAGAAACCTCTTATCTCCGTATTCTAACTTTTTGCGTTTTTCCGTAAATCAATGCCCTACTCAAAACGATAAGCAGGGAGTAGCCTATTGAAGCTGATTCTTAACTTTTTCCTAAATTTGAGTCATTAGCATTTTCACCACATGCTCAGGGATCGCAGCTCAGCCTTATAGCGGAGTAAACCGTGCACTGAGTATAGCTTACGGGGAGCTGTGGCGCTCCACCTCAGCAACTTATCTTCCAGGGGTCGATTAGCGCATTGATTTTTGATTGAATACTTTATTAGTCAGAAATGTAAACAGCATGTGGTACAGTAAGGCATTAAGGCTAAAAGGATAGAATGAAAAAAGTGAAGCGTATATTCTCAGCCGATATATACGGACAATAAGCCACTATACGACCTACCTTGTGCTTATGGGGGTCTGTAGTCGCAGCCTGTGGGTATACTGTAGACTATTAATCCAGGGATCAATACCAGGCCTTTATCACCTTTATGCCTATGACTCTCAAAAGGCAACGTGTTGATTCCCTGTTCCTCCTCGCTTTGTGTCGATGTGTCCTTGAGCAAGACACTGCTCCGATGAGCTGGGTAGGTGCCTTGCTTGTGTGTGTGGCTGTGTGCGCGTGCGTGATACATCCAAAACTGTAACTTTTCAGGATTCAAATTCAAAAGCATCAAAAGTAGCAGATCTACAAGCTCAAAGCGCAGTGCAAATTGATCTGCTACCTTAGATGCTTTTGTGTGACGCTATAGTATGATCAAGTATGGGTGTTAATTTACGAAACAAAACACAGTTAAGAATATGGAGATAAGAGGATTCTGCCAGACTAACACATATTGTAAAGCACTTTGGAAAAATGCACTGTAGAAATATGTATCATTTATAAAGTAAGAGAATGTACTGACATGACAAGTGCATTTGAAACCCCGAATATTACAATAAATGGCCACCGGGGCGCCTCGAGTCCAAGGCACTTTATACGTATATGAGAAAACAGCATTCCTTTGACAATTTCAATTCACAAACATTCACAGAAAGGTTTACATTACTCGTAGTACACGTTGATGAATGGTGTAACATTTCACTGCACTTAAAACCACCAGATACAAAGTGTCCGTGGGAGAGAGAGACAGAGCCAAAACTAGAGAGAGGGCTTCAGTCAAGAAAATACTGTCTGGAGAAGAACTCTCCACAGTGGAAAGTATAACCATTAGAATTTACTCCAGTAATGTACTTTAGTACAATGTCGAGGCACCACAAGTATTGTTACCAGTTACTTTGCAGATTTTGATTGTTATAAAACATACATTAATCAATTAAGCCCTATGTTATACTTTGTCTATAGAAGCTCACTGCATGTTGCATGGCAACTTATAGTGAGCAGTTAAAAATGTTGTACTTTTACCTTTACTGTAACTATATACTTATGCTAATAATGTAATATATTTTTTACTCAAGTTAAATATTTTATACATGCCTTTTACAAAGTTTTTTAAAACATAGTGGCATTGCTACTTTGTAAATTAAATCGTTGGGTGGAAACCTAATGCTACTTTTCAGGAATCAAATTCAAAAGCAAAGTAGCTGATCAACAATCTCAAGCTTATGTTTCCAGCTTGCAGATCTGCTACTTTTGATGCTTTTGTGTGACACTGTAGTTGTAGTATAATCAAGTAGCAGGGCCTTAATTTACAAAAAAACACACGTATACTGTAGTTAGAATTATGTGGAGATTTGAGGTTTTTGCCCGACATCGACGAAATTGGAGTAGATCTTCCACCAATGTGTGAGCAGCATAAGTGTCCAGAGTGGAGACTGCAGCCGTGTGGAAAATACATGTCTCTGTATGTGTAAAAAATAAGTGGAACGCTGCGTCTGGCCAAGGTGTTGTGCACAGAGGACCAGTGAAGGATGTCTTCCAAGCTGAAACACTTCCAACATGAACACAGTGACTCAGGACTACTCCCCGGCCTGGCCAGTGGCACGTCCAGGATATTGTACGTGTGCGCGCGCGTGCGTGCATATTTTTGTGTGTGTTCTTGCATTACTATACTATACATGTGAGGCCTATACAAGTATAGTCACATTTTAGAAGCTAGACATTGTAAGAACCTTTCTTCCTGGTCCTCACAAGACAGCTGGTTGTTTTATGATTATAACAATATTTGGGGTTAGATTTAGGATGACAAGACGTTTAGAGGTTAGCTTCAGTGGTTTGGAGTTATGCCTGATTTATACGTAGTTGCAGTCCTCACAAGCAATATAATTACGAACGTGTACTGTGTGTGTGTGTGTGCGTGTGTACTGTGTGTGTGTGTACTGTGCGGGCGTGCGTGCGTGCGTGCGTGCGTGCGTGTGTCCAACCAGTTAGGGCTGTTTGGAATGGAGAGAGAGAGAGATAGAGAGAGAGAGAGAGAGAGAGAGAGAGAGAGAGAGAGAGAGAGAGAGAGAGAGAGAGAGAGAGGAAAACTGTGAGAAAATCACTTTAAAGACAGATGGGAGTGGATGGGAGGGTCAGACGGCCATGGCGTCAGTCGCGGCAGAGGTTACTGCGATCACACACAAGTGTGTGTGACTGCATGTGTGTGTGTGTGTGGGTGCGTGCGTGCGTGCGTGCGTGCGTGCGTGCGCGCGCGTGCGTGTGCGTGCGTGTGCGTGCGTGCGTGTGTGGTGTGTGCGCGCGTCTGCAGTGCTGCATGTGCATGTCTGTGCATGTCTGTTTGTATTGTGGAGGGTGTGGGAAGACGCACGCACGCACGCACGCACGCACGCACGCACGCACGCACGCACGCACGCACGCACGCACGCACGCACACACACACACACACATACATGCGATAGCATTGACCCCCTGACAGGGTGTAGGTCTCAATGTCCTTCCCAGACACTCTGCTCACACACTGGGAAATATGGGTATATGGGTCTTCACCAGGGGTAGAAAGTAACTAAGTGCGGTAGATTTACTTAAGGGATAGTTCAAATTCATGTGGTTCTCAAAGTGGGGTCTGCAGGGACATCAGTTATTTTCAGCACAAATCTTCTCTTCTGCATGCTAGGTCCCTGCCATGGGGTTCTGTGGGCTAAATACATATGAATTTGAGGTGTTTGGACATGACACAGGTTTGGGAACCACTGTTCTAGCTGCCGTTGCTCTGTCTGCAGTGCTGCTGGAGAGCATTCTTGCGCTATCATCAGTGTCCAGGCAGGCCGCGGGGTGGCCCGTCCCGGGCCCTGCTCTCCATCACGCCGCTGTCACTGGCTCCGTCGGCAGCTCCCAGCTCCTAATTTGCAGGCAGCAAGTCGGCCAGCCAGGCAGAAGGGTCTGGCTAGTGTTAAAACCGCTGCCTGATAAGATCCAGGCCCGCCCTACGCTTTAAGTCCTCTCTTTTTCCACACCGACCCCGACGAATGGGGTCTTTATGTGTGTGTGCGCGTGCACACGTGTGTGTGCGTGCACACGTGTGTGTGTGTGTGTGTGTGTGTGTGTGTGTGTGTGTGTGTGTGTGTGTGTGTGTGTGTGTGTGTGTGTGTGTGTGTGTTATTGTATTACTGTAGCCTACTTGTGAGGGCAACATATATATAGACATTGTGAGGACCAATTGCCTGGTCCTCACAAGAGAAATGGTGGTTTTATGGTTAAAAAAGATTTGGGGAATTATTTTACAGTAAAATACTCAAATTGGGATTAGGAATGATTAGGGTCAGGCATTTAGAGGTTAGGTTTAACGATTAGGACTAGAGTTATATACTAGGTTACATGTGGGTGTAGCACACTGGAAAATAGAGTTTTCCTCAGCTTTTCAGCAAGCTTTTGCGATTTTCACAATGCTGTCCTAAAAGCTTGATGTCCGCACAAGTATAGTAGTCAAATACAAATGCGCATGCATGTGTGTGTGTGTGTCAGACAGAGTCAAACACAGGCGGACCAGTACTTGGTGTATAATTATGCCAAGATGTGTGCGTAAGGGGAGACGCTAAGTGGAGCCGCGATCCACTGCTCTCCCTCCCTCTCTCTCTCCCTCTCTCTTAGAAGATGGACGACTTGTCTGCGGCGCGACGCCTGGCGGTGCGTTGGACGGGTCGCAGGAGACAGCGTGACAGATGATGTGTGCGTCGTAGCACAGATCGCGCCTGTTTGTGGACTCCGCTGCTATAGGGGTTGGTGGGGGCGGTGTTATGGGAAGATCTGGCTGCACAAACCCTCCCAATCCCCTCAGAATGCAGAAAGACATTAGAGCTATGGACTAGAGCTAGAAAATCCCCAAATAAATTAATAAAGGGATCACCCCAAGCCCTAACCCCAGTTTTAACCATTACCGTAAGCCCCTACCCTAAACCCAATCCCAACCCGAAACTGAAAGAACATAGTGCTGAGGTGTTATCTTTTTTTGGTTGTGAACGCGATATCTTCACTCGAATCCCTTGAGGGAATTTCATGACATTTGGCAAAAACGTCCACTTGGACTCAAGGACGAGCTGATTAGAAGTACATGGTCAAAGTCAAAGGTCAAAGCCACTGTGACCTCAAAAGACAATTCATTCACTATATACAAGTCTGGACAGTTGCAAATAGCACCTGGTTGACAAGATATACAACCGCGCAATGTGCTATTAATGTGGGCATGTCATTACAGGCAAACATCTTCCAAAATGTATAACAGAGATAAACATTTGTGGAGGATTTGAATGCTCGCAGAAAGCTCACCGCGATAGCCCTAGGGAGCCCCGTAACCAAATCGCCCCCTGACTGACTCTCATTCCAGTGCGCATCGATCCTCAAATGAAGAGCGACTTGATTGCTTTACTGTTTTCCCTGGGAGAACAGGGCAGAGTACGGCCAACCAGGTGCACGATATATCGATCCTCCAGTTCTCTGTGAGGCAGGCGAGGCCATCTGAGCAGAGTCAAATTTAAGAGATGTTGAGAAATTTGGCCCGAGGCTGCTTGACCGCACCACGCGGCCTCTGTAATGATAAAGATCTGTTTTTTATTTTATTTTATTGCGGTGCCTTGATACCTTCTCAGCACAGATGCATTTTTCATCTGTATTCACTGGACCGTTCGGTTTCATGAACCAGACCAAAAATAAAAAGAGGTGGGAAGAGTATCCAAAACTGTAGTCAAGTAAAATATATATATTGTTTTACTTTAACCATATGAACCCTACCATCCCTATTCTGGGGGAGAATATTCTGGATTTGAATCCACCGCCAGTGCATCCGGCTTTGCGAAGCATACGAACACATGGCGGTGTTCGATGGAGGGAAGCCGGGCAGGAGGGTGATAATTGTCACTGCAAGTGCACCTATGGGCCGGGATGGCACCTGTCAGCAGGGAGGGTTAGGTGGGAGGAGTAGGGCCGTAGGACGAAGGCTCTACGTGTCCTCACTGGCAGGTGAGTCAGTGAGATACAACAGCAGTGAGGGGAGTTTGTGTGGGGAGGATAAAGGGCTAAATAGCAATAAATAATAAAAAAGGAAAGTACAAAAGTATTGGCATCAAAATATACAAAAGTCATTGCACAGAATGTCCCAGCCATTTCATTTCAAATTGTATAAAAGATCTACAAGATCACGCGTTTTTGAGTTTGAATATCAGCTACTTGCCTACTTTCAATTAGTCTAAGTAGGGCTGAAGTGGTTAATGGTTTTGTAATGATAATCAAAATCTAACTTCTACCAAAGTTTTCAAATAACTGTAGTGGAGTAAAAGTATATATTTGCCTTTGAGAGTATAATGTACTAGTGCAAAAGAAGCAAAAGTATTGAACATTAATTAGAAATACTCCAGTAGAGAGTAGATTCACTTAGTTACTTTCCACGACTGTCAGAAAGCATAATGCAGAAAGCATAACAGGGTCAAGGTGCTCGGCGCTGCAATGAATCACTCTCCGCAGAGAGCGGCCATCTTTCAGCCCGTGTGTTGTTTCATCAGCGGCTGATGAAGTAGTCTAGCCTCGTTGGAAACGGGAGGGAAACGTGTTTTGCTTGGCCAGACCTGGCTGACCTCGGAAATTCATGAATACCATATCGTCCGCTGTCGGGCTGAAACCTTGCATGTTCCGAGACGGGTTACTTTTTTCATGAAAATGGGGGGAAGAACCTTTGTAACAATGGATAGAATGTATTCCCTATTTTATTCATGAGCTCTTGTAATACTTTTTATTGTTTAAATATCTTGAAAATGCCTGGGCCGTGGCTCAGCCGTCCAGGCACCTTGGCTGGTAATCCAGTCTGGCAGTGTGCCGCGGGTTCGACTCCCGATCCCGATGGCCCTTACTGCATGTCACCCCCCCATCTCTCGCCCCCATCTCTCAGCCTACTGTCTATCCCTCCATAAAAAATATAAAATAAAGGCGAAAGCCACAAAATATATATATCTTAAAAATAGCAAAACAAAATGACTGTTCTACTAGCTCACTTGTAGCTTGTAGATATTTCCGCTAGTTCTGTCACTCTTGTATCACAAAGTAGGGCATTATGAAAAATTTATGAAAAAAAATACATTTAAAATATTGGAGATACAAGGTTTCAACGATATGTAAAACGAAAACAACCTCCCGTGCACTTTAATAAATTTGACCCGTCGCTGTTATTCTTGCAGTGCTTCGCCTCGAGCCGCGGAGTGTAGCAGTGGCGGCGGAGAGTACGAAAATGCCATAACCTTACGTTGTAAATCTGGGAACGATGTAGCGGGGCGGACGGACGGGGGTCGCGGCCGGGGGCTGCAGAGAAACCCGTCTTTGTTTTCAAGGGGAACCTGTCTTGTCACTGGAATGAGAAATCCAGGGTTTTGTCAGCAGGGTCTGTTTCTCAGCTCAGCACTGGAAGGTACAGACGGCTGAAGGTTAGTATGGTGTGTCTGGAAAACGCAGCGCTCCAATAAGGCTAGCCCTTCTGGCTGCATCCAAGTAGCTCGTTCATGCTCTGTGGTCTGAATTTAGCCACTTTCACCATGGTGCCCCTGTGTTGGGCATGTAAAGTGGTAAACGAAGCATTAACATATGTGGTGCTTCAATGTGCAATTGGCATGATATACACACACACAGTCATTTGCACACAGGCGGCAGAGGGAACCATGCAAGGGCACCAACCTGTTCATCCGGGGCAGTTAGGGGTTCAGTGTCTTGCTCAAGGACACTTCGACATTAACCTACGGGGAACCTTACGATTCCCAAGCGGACGCTCTACCTCCTGTGCCACGTCCGGCCAGCTCAGCTGTGTAAAGGGGGAAATTGTGCTATGGGAAACACAGGTGTAGTAATGATATGAAAGATGCACTGTATACTGTATTATATATATATCCTAAATGGCACGTGTGCAGAGCCTATTGACTGATACAGACCAGTCGTCTTCATCTGCTATATGTTGCCAGTTCCGTTCTATACTCGCAGACTGTTCGTTTGAGCGTGCCTCTGCTCGCTCAAACAAATATCACACACACGGGTGGCTTCAGAATGAAAGTCATTACAAAATAAGAGCCTTTAACCACTTAAAGTCCTATTATGGAGCCACGCGGCGAAAACATGTTGATATTTTTGAAAATATTTGAAAGCGCCAAACGCATGAATGTGGGTAATGGATCTATCCAACAAATCATCGCGGGCAACTTCAGAATAAAAGCGGCGGACACAGTAAAAGCCTTTGATAGCTGTTAATGTCAGCCAGCTCCCACGTTCACACGTTCCGGAGGATGTATTTTGGTAACAAGATGGGAAGATGACCTCCGCATATCACAGGCTTTGATTTGCGCCGCGGAATGAAGCAATGCTGTAATTTCTGTGCAGGCATGCATGCGAGCACGCACACACACACACACACACACACACACACACACACACACACACACACACACACACACACACACACACACACACACACACACACACACACACACACACACACACACACACACACACACACACACACACACACACACACACACACACACACACCAGTGATGGGATCCAGCTCCGCTCGGTGGCACTCTCCCAGGCTCCATCTGGCTCCGTTTACAATCCAGTTTGGAAGTCGCTGCGCTGCACACGAAAATTATACTTGGCTGTCTTCATTTTTATTGGTCAGCCTTGATTTATGACCATCAAAGTCCAAAATAATTGGCCGACACTGGATGTCTTTTATAAGTCGTGTTCGTGGGGGCACAAAATCCTGGAGGGGAGAGAAAAGAAAGAAAGAAAGAAAGAAAGAAATGGTTGGAAAAATGAGTGGAAACAGAAGGAATGCATGACGTGATCTCCTTGAGTAGGAGCAGCCGCGCTCTCTCGGCAGCCCCCGGCTTCCACTGTGTATTTTTACAACAGGCGCCTCCTTGGCCAGCTATGGCGGCCCGTGCCAAGTACTTGTGTACACTGGCCAGGTCATGTTAGCTTGTAGATGAAAAACATGTTAGCCTGGATCGGTTCATGGACTGCACTGATGTGTCTGGCCCGCTCAGTGCAGACGGTATACGGTGTACAGTATATGACCTGTATATTATGGAGGGGATTAGATTCATATTTCAAGCTCTGAAGTATCTTCCATGCAAAAAGTGTGAGTCTGCGATATTTCCACTGTTAACCAATATGCCATACTGGACTGCATAGTGCCCGGTCTGTGCAAGTCGGGAACGATGCAAATTCTCCGGTTATGCAATACCCCTTGTGCCACTTGTCAGAATTGTTGTACCCATATGTCTGTGTCCCTTTTGTGCCCCTATATGGATATCTCTGTATCTGCCTGTTTTGGCACCTACAAGACTCCGCCTCGCCTCGCCCCAAAATTCAAATTGAATTATGTACTGACGTTCTATGGTAGCTACTGTATGTGTGTTAACGTTGCTGAGCTTTGAGCGGCGTAGCAGCATCAGCTGAGTGCTAACGTGGTCGAGCCGTAATCGCAGTAGCAGCGGGCTGAGCTGTATGGCTGGCTGCATACACGTGGCAGCGCAAGTTGCGCCATGATCGGTTCACATTTGCAACGATGGAAATAAAGAGATGCAGAGATCCAGACAGATCCTGTACAAGACGGCTGCCCCCCTTAAACATTTTACATACTTACTTTATTCTGACCCCACTAGACAAAGGTCATGTGCGAGAAGAGGATGATTGTGTGCAGAGGTTTGGCTGTGTGCCGTTTGTTACTGGAACAAGTCCTTGCCAAACGCAGAGTGAGTCAACGCTTGATCTCACCGTGGCTCAGAGATAAACAAGTGTTTGGTTGTTTTGTTGGGTGCATGCAGCAGCCGCTCTGAGAGCAGTGATTCTCAACAGTTTTCATTTCAAGGACCCCCACTTGATCTCTGGGACCCCCATCTCAACTGTAAAACCCTTTGATCTCTGGGACCCTCATCTCAACTGTAAAACCCTTTGATCTCTGGGACCCCCATCTCAACTGTAAAACCCTTTGATCTCTGGGACCCCCATCTCAACTGTAAAACCCTTTGATCTCTGGGACCCTCATCTCAACTGTAAAACCCTTTGATCTCTGGGACCCCCATCTCAACTGTAAACCCCTTTGATCTCTGGGACCCCCATCTCAACTGTAAAACCCTTTGATCTCTGGGACCCCCATCTCAACTGTAAACCCCTTTGATCTCTGGGACCCCCATCTCAACTGTAAAACCCTTTGATCTCTGGGACCCTCATCTCAACTGTAAAACCCTTTGATCTCTGGGACCCTCATCTCAACTGTAAAACCCTTTGATCTCTGGGACCCCCATCTCAACTGTAAACCCCTTTGATCTCTGGGACCCCCATCTCAACTGTAAAACCCTTTGATCTCTGGGACCCTCATCTCAACTGTAAAACCCTTTGATCTCTGGGACCCCCATCTCAACTGTAAAACCCTTTGATCTCTGGGACCCCCATCTCAACTGTAAAACCCTTTGATCTCTGGGACCCCCATCTCAACTGTAAAACCCTTTGATCTCTGGGACCCCCATCTCAACTGTAAAACCCTTTGATCTCTGGGACCCCCATCTCAACTGTAAAACCCTTTGATCTCTGGGACCCCCATCTCAACTGTAAAACCCTTTGATCTCTGGGACCCCCATCTCAACTGTAAAACCCTTTGATCTCTGGGACCCCCATCTCAACTGTAAAACCCTTTGTGTGCTGTATACGGCACAGCAACACATCATGGTGACCTTGTGCTTCACAATAACACTTTTGTGGAAAAGGAACTTTTAGCTGCAATGCATAGAATAAAAATGATAGTAAATGCCACACAATTGCGGTGGTTGAATTTGGTCTGGGGTTGAAGGCAGAGAGAAGTCTTTCAGCAAGGGTTCACTGCAAGGTGAAGAACAGTTTGTTAAAGTCGAGTCACCCTGTGTAACCCTGTGTGCCTCCATGCTGTCACCAACCCACCCCCCAGCCCCGAGTACCTCTGGTTCTTGGAAAAAACCTCTGAAAGCCAAATGACAATTCACTCCGTCGGAGACGCGAGCAGATGAGAGCGAAGGCAAAAAAGCGGTGTGCAAAGAAGGAACAGGAGGAAGAGGACGGATAGGAGGAAGAGCAAGGGCAAAGGAACACGGCCAGACAGAGGGAGGGAGTTATCCTCTCTCTCTCTCTGCATCTGCCTCTCTCTCTCTCTCACTCTCTCTCTCTCTCTCTCTGCCTCTGCCTCTCTCTCTCTCTCTCTCTCTCTCTCTCTCTCTCTCTCTCTCTCTCTCTCTCTCTCTCGCAAGTGGTGTAAAGCAACTAAGTACATTTACTACATTTTACGAACTCATACAGACGATGGGTAACAGTAAGAAGCACACACGCACGCGCACACACACGCACACACACACACACACACACACACACACACACACACACACACACACACACACACACACACACACACACACACACACACACACACACACACACACACACACACACACACACACACAGGAGATTCAACTCATTAACCGATTAAGCTCTGTGTTGTTTACTTTGACTATTCAAAACTATAAGCCGATGTGTACGCTCACAAAGCGTCACATGATCACAACTTTTTACTTTGGTGCGTATAGTTTTTTTATGCCAATACTTTTGTACTTTTACTCAAGTCGAATCATGAACGTGTGTGATTTACCTTTTATATTATGATATTGCACATTGTACCACGTAAAAAAAATCTCTTCCACCGCTGCAAAGCGGCGTGTAAAGAGGAGCAGGAGGAAGAAGCGAGGGCGAAGGAACGGAGCCAAACAGAAGGATCGAGTGTTTCTCTCTCTCTCTCTCTCTCTCTCTCTCTCTCTCTCTCTCCCTCTCTCTCTCTCTCTCTCCCTCTCTCTCTCTCCCTCTGTCTTTTTTTAGTTTTTGGATGGCGGCCCAAAAAGCGGTGCCTGTCGCAGATGTTTGGACAGAAGGTGTTTGCATGCTGCTGGTTAATACAGCGCCATACGGGACACAGTATGACCACCACAATAACCACTAAGTAACACTCGCCATGTGCGCGGCGCACCGCCAGCTCCCTACCTTCTGTTTTTTCGGGAACGGGGGAGTGCGTATACACACCACCCCCGCCCCCACCCCACCCCTCGATCATACCACCACTACCACCACCACCACCACCTCCATCCCCACCGCACGTGGATTTCAAACGCACCTCAAAGCCCTCGTGGTGCAGCGCCCCACACTCCCCAAACCCCTGCCCCCCCTTCCCCCACACACTCGCCACGTACCGTGACGATGGCGTCGTGACCTCTAATGGGAGTTTTCGGAGGAAGGGGACGAGGGTGGGGGGGGGGGGGGTGTAGCATTGTACAGTAATACACATCATGCTATTAGCCTTTTCTATTCTGGGCATGTCGTTATGTTAAAAAAAAGTTTGAGAATAAAAAAAGAAAATCTATATAAAACAATAAAAATATCAGAATATTTCAAAGGAATTTCAAATTTGTTTGAAATTTTAATTTATACCTATTTTTTTAATGCTCTACTTCTTCATCCAAAAATGTCAAAAAAGTTGCCAGATACGAGCTCAATGCAACTTATTGTGATGTGACATGTTGTGAGCTTGTAGATCTGATATTTTCATTATGTAAAATGTTTATAAATAACAAAAAAGGAACCGTTTTGGACAATATTTCCACCCGGCAGCAATGATGTGGAGATGCATGCATGTTGCGAGCAGAGTTCATTCATACACCCACCACATGCTTCAAACTTGAATTCTTCGCAAGGAGACATAGCTGTAGTGTTGCCATACCGCGTCTTCCCAAAGCTTCCCTGGCCCATCTCTTATATCTGCCGTCCATATAGGCCAAGTACTGTTCCTAAGGCTGAATGATAATCCTCATCAGGCCTCCCAGTGACTAGAGTTGGGATTTGTTCCATCACATTTATGCAGATGACACACACTGACTCTTCACACCTTTAATCCATGTTCTAGCTCCTTGACAAGCGGTGCACATTGGCTTTTTATATATATATATAAAGCCAACACACACACACACACACACACACACACACACACACACACACACACACACACACACACACACACACACACACATAAAGCCAGGTACTACTAGGTGGGAAAGCCCTTTATTTGTACGATTTGTGGAAAAAGCTTAAACTTTACTTGCCTTGAGCTCCTTGCCCCCTCCCCTCCTGCCCCCTGAGAGTGTACAAAATAAATGCACATTTGGCACCCCCCTATATTCATCTTTAAAGGGAACCTATACGGATCAGACCGTTAAGGAACGGGAATCGTTGAAATCCTCAAGGATCCCAAGTTCCCAAACCTACCAGACAGTGACCCAAAAAGTGAGTGACTGGCGCTGTTCGTGGAAGACTATAAAACTCTGTGGTTTGTACGGCTTCATCCCCACAAAGAGTGTTATTCACTGTCGCTTGGATTCTCACCCACCGAAAAGAACTGTGAGCATTCATGCACTCACAATGAAGTGGAACCTCTTAACACAAGGGGAGGTCAGGGACAGAGACCATTCAATTACATTCAATAGACACCCCCCTTCCTTTCCAATGCAGAAGTCATTTAAGAATCTGATAAAAGGACAAAAGCCAATGGAAAGAAAATAAGCCAGAGTGTAAACACAATTGTTGGTTATAGGCTACTTTGTTTATTCGGTCGGGACAATAATGCACACTAAGACATGGTGTAATACATTGCATTGTACATTGATAGTGTAAAAACATGCTACTTTCATTCTGTAGCCCCCCAAAACACACATCCACACATAACCATAGGTTGGCTGAGACTCGAGGAGTGAACAGCTATAGGCTCTCAGGTGTCAATTTAGCTGCTGAACAAGAACTGAAAGACATATTTAGCAGGCCACTGATGAGGAGTGAGTGAGGACAGGTGAGATTATAGGGATTAGGAGTGAGTGAGAGCAGGTCAATGGTCTCCAGAAATGTACGACACCAACGACTCTTTTCTGGCGATCAGGTTGTTTTGGAAGTTAACCCGAAGATAGCTTCAAAGACGGAGCTATACATTACTGTATGAGTCAGTATAGTGCTTCTCATCATCATGGTGGTGCTGTGTTGTTTTAGTGCTGATCTAATTGTTTCCATCTCTAGTGCTGAAAATTAAAAAAAAGGTCTCTTTGAACCCAGGTACTTGGATGTTTCAGCTTAGAATTCTTTAATTAGAGTAAGCTTTCGTTCATTACTCAGAAGCTATACAAGGATCCATGACACATGAGCACAATTAAAACCACACATTGCACAATACATTATTGGGAATACAAAATATGAAATAATATATATAGATATATCTACTGGCTCATCAATGTCAGCATTTCCCGTTACTAGACATGGGCTCCGTGCCACCTCGCTGAGGGAACCGCAAGTCGCGTTTCTGCGAGAAACCGTCATCTAAACAAGAGCAGATTTTATGCAGGAAGCGGATTGCTTCCTGGGATGCGAAATGAACAGCGTATGTTTGGCGCCGTGTCACTCTTCCACATCTCACTGTGCTGGTGTGAGGCACTAATAAGCACAAATGTTGTCTTCCACACACGATGGAGACGCGCTAAACAAACACATGGCAGTGAGCTGCTGAGGATAAAGGCACTCTCTCACTCACACTATAGCAGCTGCCGGAAGATGCATTCAGATGTTTTACTTATGCAAAAGTATAGGGCAATATCGTAAATAATTGGCATCAAAATAGTGCCAAATGTAAAAGTAGCCTACACAATGCAGAATGTTCCATTTCACATGTTTTGTGCTTTTGTCAATAGCCGTCAAAATCGAAAACAGCCCATCTGGAACTGTGGTCACACAGTGTCACACCACGATGCGTTGTGAGCTTTTAGATCGGCTATGTTCGAATAGACAACGTTTTGTAATAATAATCTAAATGAACAAAGTAATTGGTAACAAACTAATTAATAAAATTAAACGAACAATTGAGGTTGAGTAAAAAGCACAATATTTGAATCTCAGATGTAGTTGTTAGGGATATTCAAAGTAGGACCCAAACACAATGGAAGAAAGCCAATAATTTGACATGGAAGACTCTGTTTATTTCTCCAGCAGCAGCACTCAGCAGAACAAGCAACAGGACCAGATAACAAAACCAAGCGATCCAACAAACACTGCAGGTACACAGGTGAACTGAAGAACAATCAATACAGGTATTGGTTGGAACCAAACAGGACACAGGTGAACTACAATGCAATTACAAGACAGGTGAGACAAGACAGAAGGGAGGAAACGCAAATCTGTTACTCTGTTACAATTAAAATAAGGTACAGAAACATAACACACACTTCAGAATAATACAGAAACACTAATCCTGACAGTAGTGACATAAGTATAAAGTATAAAAACAATTAGATTTCAATACTCAAGTCAAGTAAAAGTACTCTACCTCAAATTTGCTAAAGTACAGTAGGCTATACTTGAATACATTTATACTAGTAGTTACTACAGTATGAATCACTGCACAAAAGGGTGGATGGGTTAACTTGACTCCCTTTCTGGGAGAATATTCAAATCAATTGTCGGCTTCAGCCTAAGTTTGTGCCGCTCCTATTTTGTGAATCTCCACTTTCAGAGTTTGGCATGAGGTAAAAAAATACACTTCCGCTATAACTCAACTCATAGTTCCAAAATGACAAGCCTTTAAAGGAACCGTGCGTGAGCCCCGAACATTGGAGCAGAGTGAATTTTCAGCCTCCATATTTGCACGATGAGGCCCACGCCGTTCGACCTTCACCTGTTCAGTTTGATGGCACTCATCCCCACACCCAGCTCAACACTATTCTCTCATTTCTCTCACTGGCATGCAAATGTAACCCCCCCAACCCCCCTCTGACACACGCACTCACACACACACACACATGCACGCACACTCAATCACGTATTAAAATTGAGGTAAATGTATTCCTGTTTTCCTGAATTCTATTTGAGCAATGTTATTAATTTCATACATCACGTTTTCAGGGGGATTGGGGGGTGGTGGGGGAGTTGGGGTACGCGGCCATCTGCTCGCCTCTCTCCATCTGCCCCAGAGTTCCTCCTGCCTCGCATGCCACTCTGCTCTGCCACCACCGGCTCCCATTTGTTTCTCTCTCTCTCTCTCTCTCTCTCTCTCTCTCTCTCTCTCTCTCTCTCTCTCTCAGTCTCTCTCTCTCTCTATGCGCTTTTTGAGTTTGTCACTCACATTAGTGCCCAACCCGCTGCCATGGGCCCGTGCACCAATCGGGCGGGCGCCAATCGCTCCAGGACGGGCTGGTTGCTTGGTTGGTTGGGGAGTTTCGGGGATCTGGTTTGGTTTGGTATGGTGTGTGCGTGTGCGTGTGCGTGTGCGTGTGCGTGTGCACGTGCGTGTGCGTGTGCACGTGCGTGTGTGTGTGTGTGTGTGTGGGGGGGGGGGGGGGGGCTATGATAGTGGGCTCAGGGGCTCAGGGGGAGAGAGAGAGAGAGAGAGAGAGAGAGACTGGAAACGGGCCTCTGTGGTCGGGCAGGCGAGCCTTCAGACGTCATTGTCGCCGCGTGCCTCCTCAGCCTTTTGTTCTCGTCTCCTCCTCCTCCTCTGTCTATCCCTTTGTCTCTCACTCGTTTTCCGCCATCCTCTCAACTCCCTCCTCTCCTCTCCTCCCCTCCCCTCGCCTCCCCTTCCCTCCCCGCAAAGTGCGGTGGGCAAACGGCGGGGCTGCGCGACACCACGACGCGTTCCTCCCTCCCCGCCACCAACAGTTAATTTAGCATCTGTGCACTTCATGAATATGAATACATTTACACATCCAGGATATAATTAGGCGGCGGAGTGTGGCGGGTGGCGAGTTCAACGGCGCCTTTTCCAGGTGGGTGCGGGGGGCGAGGGGAAGAGGAAGTGTGTGCGTGTGTGTTTGCGTGTGTGTTTGTGTGTGTGTGTGTTAGGGGGGGTTCGCTGGAAGAGAGAGAGAGAGAGAGAGAGAGAGAGAGAAGAGAGAAGAGAGCAGGTAAAGGGGCTAAAACAATCTCCCATGCATGGTGACCTCCTGTCGCCCGGCTAAGCACTCACATCAATCACATTGGAAATGGCTGGAAGTGTGCGTGGCGGTGTGTGTGTGTGTGTGTGGGGGGGGGGGGGGGGGGGGGGGGTAGGTCTTCGCCTGGCACAGAGTGGTACATGCAAATGTGGGAGGTGGGCTGTTGATGCTCCTCAAGTCTAACACAAAGGAAGCGAGTCATGATGCACAGTGTGTACGTGTGTGCGTGTGTGCGTGTGTGCAACACCACATGCACGGACGTATGTGTATTGTTCACACTTTATTGCGCATAATAAAAAAAAGAACGAAAGTTTGGCGTTTGAGCGGAAATAGTTTTCTCATCTTCACCCAGCTGATGACTGCTCAGGTGGTCGTGGTTAGTACATGTGGTGGACGCTGTGAGGGGTTAAGTGTCTTGCTCAGGGACACTTCGACACATTGGGGGTTGAACCGGCAACCTTCCGATTCCCAGATGGCCACTCTACCGACTATGGCCACCCTCACTAATGTAGGACACTTGTGCCACCTAAAAAATATACATTTAGCTGCTGGTGCCAATGATATTATTTTCCCTCATGGGTGTCAATTAAGCGCTATCAATTCTACCCTAAAAAAGCCAAAGTAACTATATTTTTGGACACATGCACTGACTTAAGTCAAATTAGCCTGCAATTCAATTTACGACACGCAATTACCTACCTCAACACGTGTAAACACTTTATCAGTTAAATTATTTGTGCACTTGTCTTAGGCTACTCTGTGACTTTGGCAGATTTATTGACAGATACCAAATGATACAATCGCACAGAGTTTTAGGGTTTTATTTGTGACTCATAGTAGCTTGTCATGTTTGGGGGCGTGACCATGTGGCGCAAACACGGGACGAAATCGGCACTCGCGTCATACCGTGTAAAATCCTACATTGACCGTATACACTACTATACTGTACAAGGACCCTACATTGATTTATATTTAGCCGTTGACCCCAATTTGGAATGATATTTTGTTCCATTTTGACGCCCATTAGAACACGTCACATCACGGCACGGTTTGAGCTGGTAGATTGGCTCATTTTTAAATAGAGTACTGTATTGTGTTGTAGTGGTTGAACTGATTTAGACACAAAATGAAGTGACTTTGGTGGAGACAACCTGGAACTCCCTCAAGGACCCCTGGGACGTCCATGGACCCCACTTCCGAGAATCCACCGGCCATAAGTCATTCACACGGGCGTGTGTTTATTTGCTGTGAAGCTGTGCTATTTAGGCACACAGGGGAGGCCCCCAGCCCCTCTCCAAAATGTTTAATGTAGTGTAGTTGAGCCATATGCCAGTGTTTTACGACGATGGTAGCGCTGCCTGTGTCATTACACCTCGGTGCATTGGGCTACCTTCCATAATGGATCCGTAACCAGAAGTTACAACCGCACGCGGATTGCCAAACGTCTTCGGGGGTGTTTGTTTAACACAGGTGTTAGACCCCTCATGCGAAGAAACAAACAGGGATTTTAACCTCTTAAGCCTGATTTATGCTTAGTTGTGTGCCGGTGTCGTGCTCAGTAAATAGCAGATCTACAAGCTCACAAGCTCGTATACGGTATAGGCCCTATCTGCTATTTACCCGCAGGCAACACCAGTGTGCAACTCAATAGGTAGCATAATACAATATATACGGTCCTTTAAAACAAGTTATTCTCAAACTTTTCCATGTCAAGAACCCCCAAAGGATTATTTCTCTGCGGACCCCCATCAGAAAATATGTTGTGCCAGGCACCCCCCATGCAAGATTTGTGTTCTTTTTAATGTTTCAAATATTCTACATTCTACATATTCTACAAAATAAACAATATTCTTAGTTGACCGGGGTCACTCAGGTCTCCATTCTTGGTCCACTCCAGTTGTCCCCCCTGTTCGCATTAAGGCCTTCACTGAAAATAGCCGATCCACAAGCTCACACTGCCTCTGAGCTTATATAGATCAGCTATGAAAAAAACGGACCTGGACAGTTATACCAGTTACCTTAAAAGTCCTGTTTGGCATTCTGCTCGACTGCCCAAGTGCCTTCAGATCGCATCGGTGCGCGTCACATGGCTGTGACATGTGACAGGATGTTGTGATGAGTGAGAATGTAATGTTTGGCGGGCGGAACGGTGAAACTCCTCTTCCGTAAAAACACAACACCGCCACGACACTGCAGATGTCCTTCACAGTGGAAAAAACATCACATTGTCTTTAAGGTTAACAGTCTCCTGTGGAGCTTCGCTTCTATAGCCTCCACACGCACGCGCGCGCACACACACACACACACACACACACACACACACACACACACACACACACACACACACACACACACACACACACACACACACACACACACACACACACACACACACACACACACACACACACACACACACGCGCGTGTGCACACACACACACGCGTGTGCACACACACACACACACACACACACACACACACACACACACACACACACACACACACACACACACACACACACACACGTGCACGACGCTCGCCAGGGGGACTGCCACGAGGTAATTGATTTTGAATGCAGTCATGCAGGGGCGCGGTCCCCAGCCGAGCGGAGATAAGAACTTGAAAGTTTAAATTACGTCGGCGCCGGCGCATAATGAATCAGGTCGGTGCACTAATAAAATAATGGTATTATAGGGAGTGAGGGAGGGCGAGAGGTAATTAAAGCGACTCGCCAGGTGCCAACGCCGCACCAGTCCGGAGGACGCCGATGTCACCTGGGGAGAATGGAAGGAACTGTTTGTAACGGGCGACACCTAGCAAGGTCACCTGACAAGGTCGTTCCGCGTTGACTTCACTTGCTTCACTTTTTTGGAACTGGCAACCGAACGGCCAATGTTTTTTCAGTAAGTCAACTATTTGTTGTCTCATATCATATTTTGTCCATATTAAAAAAGAATCATAAATAAATGTCCTACTTGATCATACAGCGTCACACAAAAGCATCAAAAGTATAGCAGCTCAATACTTGGTGCGAAGCAACACCTATTGAGCTTGTACATTTTTTTCATTTTTTGCCATTTTGTTTCCACCAGCCAGAGACGATAAGATATTCACTTTTATTTACACCCTACCCCCCTTGTGTGTCAAAGAATTGATTTCAAAATTTGGTCTATAAAACATTGATTGGTTTTAGGGGGGAAAAAAGTACATGCCTGGTTGTACAATATCACAAACCATCCATACCTCTCAGGTCATCTGGGAAAGGTCTGCATGCATTCTGTCCCTAGAATCAAAAGTAAATGTGGAGAATTATTTTTTATGCACCACATCTCTGGAACAAACTCCCAGAAAACCACATGGTTTGCAGGAACTCTCACTACTTTAAAATCACAGCTGTTTGCCACTGCCTTTCACTGAGCTGTTTTAATTATTCTTCTGCACTGTAATTATGCTCTCTTATTTTCCCAGTTTTATTTTTACTTCTTTTGTATTTATAATGAGTTTCCTTTGCTTAATGTTTCGTGTAAAGCACGTTGAATTGCCTAGTTGTTGGAATGTGCTATACAAATAAACTTGCCTTACACCACGTTACCTAAATTGAAACGAATACTAGTGGGGATAATACGATTATATTATTCTGTGAGGGGTTTCAAACTTCTTCATGTCACGGACCGCCAAATTTACTTTCTTTGTATTTTGTTCTAATAGTCTCAGATTAATTGAGTTCCACTAAACGTCCCCCTCGTTTGGCCATAATGGCCTGCCAACCCAACTTTGAAAACCGCTAAAATTAGGAATTGAAATATAATAATAGGCTACTAATACTTAATTGTCGGATGCTTAATTTAAACATTGAAACATATCTTAATTAGTATAATTGGTAAGACCTGTGGAAGGAGGGAAGTACGGAAGAGATCCACTTTCTTTCCAAAATGGTTGCAGTGCATATAGAGCCTTTAGATGTTTGTGTTAGCTATTCAAAAAATGCAGATATACAAGATCACTGCGCGTCACTTCATACTGCGATGCAAGTTTGTACAATGTATATCTGACATGTTTGAACATTTGAAAACATCGAAAGTGTGAGAACTACTGATTTAGATGGCATTATGGCATTAGCTCTTAAAGGGTTACAGGGCTGATCAACCAGATACCATCAGTAATGGACTATGTAACTGTCATTCTGTCCCCTGTCTCCCCATCACCAGTTGATTCATGCACTTGGACAGGCTCTCAGTCTGGGGTTGGGTGGGTGGGAGCCATCCTCTCTGTTTCAGGGGTCTCGCATTCCAATTCCCCTGAGTCGGGTATAGGGGGGATTATCCTCTCTCTCTCTCTCTCTCTCTCTCTCTCTCTCTCTCTCTCTCTCTCTCTCTCTCTCTCTCTCTCTCTCTCTCTCTGTCCTGGGGGCTCGTCTTTGTTCGTGTCCCTGGATGCTCTCACAGCCTGCTTGATCCAGACCTCTTTTGCGTCTCTCGCCCCCTGCTCAGGCATTCTCTCTCTCTCTCTCTCTCTCTCTCTCTCTCTCTCTCTCTCTCTCTCTCTCTCTCTCTCTCTCTCGCGCACACACACACACACACACGCACCGCGCCCAGGGTTCTGGTCGGCAGATGGTGGAACGCAGGCTCCAACAGGTGCAGTCGGGGCCAGCAGCCGAGGCCTCGCCAAGAGCTTCAGCCCTCTGTCCAGCTGGAGAGAGAGAGAGAGAGAGAGAGAGAGAGAGAGAGAGAGAGAGCAGGGAAGTGTAGGAACTGCCCAAGAAGTGCTCGGTAAGCAGCCAATATCCTCTGACACGCACAAAAATACTGCAAGCGTTATGAGAAAGAAAATAAGGGAAGAAAACAAGGACATTGCACTTGGGGGGATGGGGGGGCAGAGACGGGCGGGCTCGTTTAGGAATGCCTTTGATCCTCCACCTACACATCCTGCATGCACCCTGCCAGGGCGTGCACGGATATCGCCCCTCCTCCCCCCTCCCGATGTGACCATTTGACTCCGCAACACATAACAACAACAACAACAACAACAACAACAGGAAGAGAGTTCCACACATGCAAGTGCAGTGCCACCAATGCCACGAGATAGAACAGCAATGTCACTTTGTTTGCGTTCTAAATTAATATGCTAGCCTATAGGCTACTGCAGTGGTTCTCACAGTGGGTGTCCACAGATGATTCATATTGTACAGTAAACAAACCAACATACAGTATAAGTGTATACACATTGGCTATCTGCACACTTCTAAAGTTACAATTTAATGACAGTTCGGCAATATTTAACTGGAACAGAGTCTAACTAAACTAATGCCTACAATTCCAAATTCTTCTTAGGGTGGGGGTCCCCAGTTAAAAAATATTTAGAGGGGTTGCGGCCTGAAAGGTTTGGTAACCCTTGTGCTACGTTACTTACACTGATTTATTTTTTTGCATAAATCAGTTCTATTGAACCGCCTTTATGTCTGTGTGTTTTTTGAAAATATTGAACCAATGGAAAGTAGTAAAAAGTGGTTGCGACAAAACAACTTAACTCCATTGCACCCTCAAACTGTCTGCTAAAGCAACTAACTCCACCACCTCTCTCCGTCTCATGGAAGTAATTGATAATATATAAAGTCACAACATCAACTTTGATGAGGCAGCATTGCTTTGTTTTCAAAATATAAGATTTCGGAGTTGGGTGGTTACCTCCCGACAGCAGAGATATAGTCTTTAATTCACCGAGACCCATAGCTTGCCCCCATGAACAAGCACTTGCCGTTTGGCAGCGAGGAAATACTCCCCTTTAACGAGACGAAACCTCGAGGAGAACCTGACTCTGGGTGGGCGGCCATCTGCCTGGGCCAGGTGGGCTCAGAGAGAGAGAGAGTAGGGGGGGGGGGGGGATGCACAGCAATAGCAGTAATAACAACAAGCACTGTCTGTTTCTCAATGTAGGGTTCGGGGTCCTTCCAAAAACATACAAAGACAGAGACGCCAGGGGTCAATGCCAATTACATTGGACATGAGCCCTAATGAAGACTGTTACAGGTCGAAACATGTTGGTATAATAAAGTCTTTTCCCATTTTTAACTCCGAGTCCCCTTTTTTATACATTGGTAATGAGTTGTCAATATCCAAACATGTGCTGTGAGAATTACATTTATCAATGAAACAAATAAAGTGACAAAAACAAATGAATTAAAAAGCTCACCATGTTTTTTTTCTGTTTGGCTTGTGTATGTGTTGAAAATGGGGGTTTTATTCATCCTTTAAGTGGAATCATAAACAAAATAATCACATGGCGAATGCATTCGCCATGTGATACTGTTGACATGGAATTCTTTGGTCAAACGTCAGTATAGCCGCGGTCTTCCAAACAAAAACAAAAAGCAACCAATGCGAGTAAAAACAAAACCAAAAAGTACTGCATGTTGCAGCGGAACATTGAGATGACCTCCAGAAAGTTTGCTCCTTTGTCCTGGGAGAGCGGTGTGGCGTGCCAAGTCCCCAGCCTGCGTGCCCTGCGAGCGGGCACGGGGCCTGGCGGAGATGCCAGTCCGTCGGGCGGGCAGGAGTTCTGCAGGGCCATCTGGGAAAGCTCCGGGAGAAGACCTCGGAGAGGCTGGCATTCATCATCAGCCTCCCAGGACCCCGGCGTCAACGCCATCACCGCAGAAATGCTAATGCGCGCGCAGATGCTCCGACACAGAGCAACACATAATACTGTACACACACAAACTGTGGAAAGTATAACTACAGTAACTTCAATACTGTGTGTGTGTGTGTGTGTGTGTGTGTGTGTGTGTGTGTGTGTGTGTGTGTGTGTGTGTGTGTGTGTGTGTGTGTGTGTGTGTGTGTGTGTGTGTGTGTGTGTGTGTGTGTGTGTGTGTGTGTGTGTGCGTGTGTGTGTGTGTGAAAAGGTCAGAATCAGAATCAGTTTTATTGTCACACAATTACAGGTAAAAAAAAAAGGGTGAAATTTGAGTTTGTGCATACTTCCTTTTTCCAAGAGAAACAAAGAGAGGGAAGAAGAGACGGGAGGGGGTAACGAGATCAAGGCAGGAAAATAAATAAAGTTTGAGTGCTTTTTACAAGCTTTTGCTACTAACAGTACAACCAAAGGGTCTCTTAGCTTATTTACAAGCTTTTGCTACAAATGGTACAACCAAAGGGTCTCTTTTTCACAACGCTCTCTCCAGCTCTGAGCTCTCTAATGAACAGAAAATACATGTCCAGGTGAGGGGCCAATCAGGAGAGAGTGCCCATTTATCAGCCTCAATTGTTATAGTGTTCCAGTTCCAATTTTGTCTGCTCAATTATTTGTAACATCACTTCCGATTTTACTTGTTTAGTGGGTTGTATACTGTATGTCTTTTCTCTCCAGAATATTTATCTAGTGGGCTATATATAGGCTATACTCTTTTTGTTCTCTCTCCAGAATGAATGACATTTGTTATCGTATCACATTTTCTGTTTACTAAAGACGTGGAGAGACAGAGAGACCCCTGTACTGAACAAACACTGAACAAATAGCTCTATATTGCTATCAGAATAGAGCTATTTAATACCTATTTTAACAAAAAAAATGAGCACAATTCTGAGGTGGGCCTACTTTTACGTTAGTTGAATATTTACTTTTTTATATTATGATATATGGTACTACTACTACTCCACCACATCTCATAGGCATAGTATACTTTTTACATCACAACCATTATTCAACAGCTTCAGTTAATAGTTACTTGGCAAATGTAGACTATTAAAACTGGACATACATTAAGTGATAAATGATGATGTATTAGGCCTATTATAGGTTAATCTATCCACACATAAATTAAATCCTCCTACAGTTTACAGTGATTAAAGTGATGTATTAACAATGAAATGAAAATGGACCATTCCGCATAATGAGTATGTTTGCTACTGTAAGTATAATTTAATTTGAAACCAATATTTTTCTATGTGTACTCAAGTAAAGAGTCTTTTCGACATTGTTGCATTGGTTTGTTTAATAATAATGTAATCTCAGTGTTACTGAACTCTGAGAGTGTGCAAATGGAACCAGATGCAGGTTCAATTGGTTACATTTTGTACACTCAGATTTACAGACCAAGGGTCAATTTTTCCTCAAGTGTCCGTCAGAGTTCCTGGACCGCCACATTGAGAACCAGCGGTTTATATATACTAATATACTTAATTTACAAGAAGTCTACACAATTAGAGAATGGAGAAGAAGAATTGTTATTTTGATCAACGTTTGCCTGTTATCTCTCAAAAACAAAATATTCTACGTTTTGGGCCTGAGAAGCTAAATCTCATCAAATGAGAGTCTCAAATGCTGAATAAATAATGGACCTTGATATGAAAAGGGTTGAAAACCACTGCTCTACGCCTTTCAAACACTTCTCTCTTTAATAACGATTATTCACCAGATGAAAGAGAATATTTTAGACGATGTGTTCATGCTGGTGCGATTTTCACCCTTAAATGGTTGATTTGAGCACTTCTTATAGGCCTGAGACAGGCTTTGAAGTGCTTTCAAATCTAATGATGACCTTGATGTTGACGTACACATGCAGTGATCGCTTCCAGTGGGAGCGGAGGCACGCGTCAACGTTCTCAGCTTAACGTTTGAAAAACCTCCCACCGTCGCACCCCAGCATCACACCAGCCAGCAGCAGCACAGGAATTCAACTTTAGGAGGAGTGACGGTCATCTGGGAGCGCAGCATGGAGGGAGAGAATCGATGGGGAGCAACAGTTGCTGCCTTTCTACTAATGCTGCATATACCGTCGTGAATTCAGAATTAACAGCTACATTGGTGCGTTAAATCAAAGAGATAAGTAGCCTTAAACACCAGATTGAAAGTGGGCTTAGGAAAGGATATCCAGACGTGGAAATTGTGGAGGCGCAACTCATTTTAGAATGCTTTAAGTCTTTATTCAGCAGCAGCAAAAAAAAAGAACGTTTCAACCTTGCGGTCTTTGTCAACAAAGACTTAAGGAGACACGTGTGGATGTGACAGTGTCTCAGGGGGTAACTAACTATCGCCATCGTCTGCAATCTCTGTCTCTTTCTTCTTAGTCAAGCATCCTGCAGTGTTAAAGTTCAGTTGTTTCATCTCTGGTTACCTCTGAGGATTCTATCGATAACGCGTGTGCGCGCACACACACACACACACACACACACACACACACACACACACACACACACACACACACACACACACACACACACACACACACACACACACACACACACACACACACACACACACACACACACACACGCAGACCCTCTTGAATGTAGTCAATAATCGTAATGGTGTGATCAGCACGGCCCCGCATGTAATGGCTGCACAGCTGTGGCTGCCTTGTTGGGCCGGGGGTGGGGGGGAAGAGATTTCTGCCCCCCCCCCATTTGTCAATTGTAATTATGAGGACGGATAAATGCAAGATAGATGGATCGATGGGTGGTTAGATGGATGGACGGAAGGACGGACAAGAGGGTTTGATGTCAACAAAAGATGGTGGAACAGACAAGTTCCCAGGGCCACAACCTATCGTAAAACAGATGGGAGGATTGATGGACTGATGGGAGGATGGAGAAAAGGACAGGGTTTGTGTGTGCGTGTGTGCGTGCGTGCGTGCGTGCGTGCGTGCGTGGGGGGGGGGGGGTTGGTTGGTGGCAGCGGTGGTCTCTTAAAAGCGTCGCAGCACCCCGGAAGGTCCTGGGGGAAGGGTAGGGAGATTAATGGAGTGTGCCTTTCCGCAGCGGTGGCATTTTGTGCCAAGTGTGCACCCCCCACCCCTCATAAAACACACCCCGAAACATCTGGCGTGGGGCTCTGGGGCACGCGGGCCACCGCTCTCTTCCTCTCCCAGGGGGGTGAGGAAGCTATACCCCAGCCCCCAAAGCTGCCACCCTTTGTGCTTACGACAAAATCACAAACACATTTATTAACTGCATACGGGCACAATGCACAGGGAACAAGATCATGACATAGACCTTACACGTAGATACATGTTAATTTCACTATTTTGGTGGAAACCTTGTATGTCCAAAACCATTACTATTCAGAGAATGATGAAAACACTGTTCACTAAATGGATCCAGTGTGTAGTTATTATTTAGTCACAAGCTAATGTTAATGCGTTTCATTGGTTCAATATGAAACCCACAGGCACACTTAACCACTTAAACTCTGTATTCTGGGGGAAACGTTGGCAGAAAATAGCAGATGCGACGCCTTGTAAGCTTATACATCTGCCATTTTCAGTGAAGATCTTTAATATAGAGAAAACAGAAAATACACTGTCTAGAGCCCTGAGGGACTTACAATTTACACATTTCAATTCAGCCATTCGATTTAGAAGATGCTCTTGATCCAGAGCGATTTACAGTAAGCAAGAACAACACGAGGTATAGTAATCTATAGGATCATAGTTAAACCAAGAACCCATCATCAGTGTAAACAGTTTAGTATAAAACAAATCTATATTACACACTATAGCAGCATTAAAAACATAATTCAATTTCAGTAATTTGATGAAGAAATTAAAGAAACTAAATTCATCCAGAGGGAAATGTAGGTGTTACAGCAGCTCTCTAAAAAATAGCCGAACTATAAGCTCACAACACGACGCAAAGCGACACATTGTGAGCTTGTAGATCTGCTGCTAATTTGGGCCCAGGCAAATGTATAATAAATATTTTGGTTCTTGAGCTAAAAGGTCAGGGAACCACTGCATTATAGGATGCCAGGTCTTCAGTCTTCAAATGAACATGGCATCTGTCTACATAACATTCTATCTAAGGCTAAAGGCTAAAATTACATTTTAGCCTTTGCATAAGTGGCTTAAGTGGTTAACCTGGCATCCCTACTTTGAACAAGTATAGGCATTTCTTTATTATTATTATTATTATTATTATTATTTACAAGCTCACACCATATCGTGGCACATTGTGAGCTAGGTTATCGCCCCTACTTTTGCGTACAGAAGGTATAGGCCTACAATAAAAGAGGGAAGTCAACTTTTATGTTAAACATTAAAAACAGCAAGAAAGGGTTTCTGCCTGATAGCAGCAATATGAATAACATGGATATCAGAATCTTTGTTGTCACATCACAGGTTTACAGGTGTAAAACAGTGAGTGAGTCGGTTCTGTGCAAGCTCCATCGTGTCATGTTATTCCATAAGAACATGGGAAGAAGAAGAAGAAGAAGAAGAAGAAGAAGAAGAAGAAGAAGAGATGGGGGCAACGGAGGAGATAGATAAAAAATGAACAAACAAATGATCTACATATTTGCACATGGTACATCTAACAGCCCTTCATTAAATGACGAGTTGGGGGTGAGAATATGTTGCTATCCGATGCCTGAGGTAAGACAGGTGCGTGAGCATATAGCAGCAGATACTGTACAATGCACAGTGTACAGCTATCGTGCAAGAACAAAAACAAACCGTGTGTTGCACATGGGATTAAGGTGCAAAGTGTACGCGCGGACACATACAGTATACAATGGAGATGTTATGAATACAAACAAAGTGCCGTATGGATGTGATTCTAACTACTGAATGGAGAATATGGTTGGTTGGGAGAGAGAATATCCAGTGTTTTCAGACTGCTTGTGTGGTTTGGGCTTCAGACATGTGTTTTATATCTGAGCTGCCGAACTGTTAAAGAAGCACACTGGTGGTCTGGCATGTTCAACCCATTGACGTGACATTATGCTGCACACACCCCTTTCCAAAGCACACTGATGTTGGTGTGCTTTTCAAGGAAGCTGTGGCAGGTTGGGTATGTATGTGAAAATCCACTTGTAGACACTTGAATTTAGCTTGAGATAGGAAACAAGTCAGTGGTTCTAAAAGTTTAACTTTAGCCACATGCTTCAGCTATTCGAACTTAGCATTATCTAAAAATTCACAATTAATCATAATGTAATGCTGCTATTCATATTTTATATATTTACATAATATAAAAATACAAGTTTTGAAACATTTTGGAACATTTTGGAATAATTTTAAACATTTTTGTGTTTCCATCTTGTGTTATGGGGATCCCTGGCACAAAATAATTTCAGATGGGGGGGCATGGGAAAATACGTATCAATTTTGGGGTTCTTGATATGAAAATGTTTGAGAACCACTGATTTATAAGTATGCTTATATTGCTGTGTTGTGTCTTATATAGTCCCATTGCATTTGCCAGACACATGTCTGGCAATTAAAGCACTTAGTTCTAACCTATAGGGACAGGTTTTCTCTATTATCCCTGATGTAGTCAGTGATGTACCTTCATCTAGTTAGTCTGTAATACAATTTGACTCACAGTCAATATGGAGGAACATTAACAACCAGTGTGGTGGAGTTTTGGCACAAGCCTTACCTTTCTGCTAGCCTGGCTTATCCCCATTTTCATGTAAATTAGAACAAACCGACGTCAGTTCGGCAGCGCTTTTGCCGACTTTCTGTTCGAGCTGACGTTCAATGGGCACTCGTGATTTTTCCACTTTAGACCCCAACATCCGTATTGTGGGGAAATCTTTCACAGAAAATAGACAATCGATCGGCTATTTTCAACAAAAGCTTTTCCCACAATAACAGAAAAAAAACACTCGCTCAACCATATTGATTTTAAGTGGTTATGTTTGACATTTTTTACGGAGAGACAGTCTTCTTGCGGAAGTCATTGTTCAGTAAGCGGAACAAAAATAGGTTAATAGCACAGCAAGACTCTTCACATATTAGAGTATGTCTGTCATGAATGTCAGAGCTTAAATTGTGTACATTTCTGTAATAGGCACACTCAATGTAAATTTGAAATGAATGCTTAAACGCATACACGTATGTAGGTTTTATGTAAGAGCTATAGCCATCGCTATATAGTATATCACTATAACAATTACCTCATTCAATTGGTGTTTTCTCTGGTTATGATTTTTAACTTAATTGACTTCAGTTCTGTATAATAGTTTCAAAACTATTAACTCAATCTAATTAACTAATGTAGGCCTATCTCTCTTTCACTGTGTTTTTCTGCTTTCATATGACATTATAGCTAAATAACTAGTCCCTATTCAAATCCATTCACATATGGTCTTATTTCCGCAATCTATCAGCAACGCACCATGGACAGTTCTGAGAGAAAGGTTGGATGAGGATAATCCCTCTCTAATACAAACACAACCTGATGGTGAATAATTCAGATAGTCAACACTTTGTCTGCTCTGTTGCCAGAAAACGGTGAAATATTTGAAGGCTAAATTATGGCAAAGCACGTTGGGAGGTTGATGTAAACAAACAGCAGAGATCCAGGTGGTAAAACCATCCATGTTCCAGAGCTGTATATACACAATGCTTCAGTGGCTCCTGTAAGACAGAGGTTCCTTAACTTTTTCATGTCAAGTACCGCCAACATGTATATATATGTAGGCCGTGGAACCCCATCTGAAAATGTAATCGTGCCAGGGACCCCCCCTGAAGCAAAGATTTGTTTTTGATTTGATTCGATTTTTGAAAACAAAATACGAGTAGACACAATATATTTTAAACCCAGCGTATGCACGCATATAAAGCACTTGTTTCCAATGTGGTCCTGCAAGGGATGTTACAAAATAATTAATACTCTCAAGATTTAACCAAATTGTCTTTTTTCAAAAAAATAGCAGATCTACAAGCTCACAGTGCTGCATGAAATGACGCGCTGTTGATCTTACATATCTGCTACTTTTTCTTATAGCCAAAGTATAAAATATGGTTAAAGTGGTTAGAAATATTCTATTCTATATGCTGGGGACCCCCTGGAACCCCACCAAGGGGGCCTGGGACCCCACTTTGACAACCAATGCTGTAGTGAGTGTAAAATTGTCAACTAGTCCTGCAGCTCCATTGCTCCTCACAAGCTAAAGCATGGGAGCATCTTATTCAGTTGTAATTTAAATAGTAGACAGCCATCACGTTTGACCCTGGGCAAGCTGCAGTCATGTACAGTTTTGAAATAAACAGCCCCAGGTGTTGAAATTTGCATGACTGGTTGGTCAGAGGTGAGCAGAGATGCATGCATTTGTGCGTGCGTACCTGCGTGCGTGTGTGTGTGTGTGTGTGTGTGTGTGTGTGTGTGTGTGTGTGTGTGTGTGTGTGTGTGTGTGTGTGTGTGTGTGTGTGTGTGTGTGTGTGTGTGTGTGTGTGTGTGTGTGCGTGCACATGCCCATAATAAGTGTGTCCATTAGAGAGTGACTTGAGATTTTAGAGCAACAGTAATTTAGTAAAGCTTTGGAGAGCATACCCTGTATGAAGCGTGTGTGTGTGTGTGTGTGTGTGTGTGTGTGTGTGTGTGTGTGTGTGTGTGTGTGTGTGTGTGTGTGTGTGTGTGTGTGTGTGTGTGTGTGTGTGTGTGTGTGTGTGTGTGTGTGTGTGTGTGTGCGCACCCTCACAGTCATGTGTGCGTAACCTATCGGAGGGTATAGGAGGCGATCTGTCTCGGGTGTGTTCCTGTCTACAGCAGGGGAGCGGAAGAGTTTGACGGATCACCAACCCCCCACACCCCCCCTCGCACCCCCCGGCACCCCCAACCCCCAGTACCCGCCGCGCCCGCGTTCCTACACAGATGGCGTAATTAACGGGAGGCGAGCCAGGGAGGGAAATTTATCTTTGATCAGCACCTTCGTGCCAGATTGTCATCTATGTTAATATGATGATAGCATTGATGCACACATGCACTCGCATATATGCACACACACACGCATGCGCACGTGCGCACACACACACACACACACACACACACACACGCGCACACGCACACGCACACACACACGCACACACACACACAATATACACTCGGAGACGGATAGCGAGAGGCGAGAGCCCTGCAGGAATGGGGTTATATTATGTGCACATTTGTGTTATTATACTTGTGAGGACATGATAATTTTAGGAAGGCATTGAAAATGGCCGCAGATAGCTAAAAAGGGCGAAAAATAATTGATCATGGCACTGGCACGCAACTAAGTATATCAGGCATAACTCAAAAACCAGTAGCTAACCTCTAAATATCAAATCCTAACTCCCCAAATATATTTAACCAGAATATAAATATAAAATGATCCTCACAATGTCTGTTTCCCCAAATTATACTATACTCGCATCATCACATGTATAGTTATGTTATGTATTGTGTGTGCACAAACACAAACAGAGCCAGCAGATAGAAGATTGGACTAAGCCAAACAAAGCAACAAGAAAGCAGAGTAAACTAGAATGCTATTTGGCCCTAAACAGATAATCTGTGGCAGAATACCTGAGCACCGTGACCGACCCAAAATAATCTATGCTATAGGTACAGACTCAGTGAGCACAGTCTTGCGATCAAGAGAGGTCGTCATAGGCAGACCTGTCTCCCTATGAAGAAAGACTATGCACCCACTGCACACAAAATGCCATGGAATCTGAGCTACATTTCCTAACCATCTGCCCACTGTACCAAGACATGGAATCTGAGCTACATTTCCTAACCATCTGCCCACTGTACCAAGACATCAGAGACACATACTTCCCACAGATTACAAACCTATCAGTAAGATTAGTGAGATGCTGTGATAGGAGAATGATATCAAATGGAACACAACCACCCTAAAGACTAATCATTGTGTGTATTCCTGCACTACCTGCATGCAACGAGTGATCTTGGTACATGGAAATGGGTTTAATGGAGATTCTGACTTTCAATTGTACATACATTTTGTTTTGACTGTATTGTTCTATTTGTTGCTTTGGCAATGTAAACATATGTTTTCTCATGCCAATAAAGCCCATTGAATTGTGTGTGTGTGTGTGTGTGTGTGTGTGTGTGTGTGTGTGTGTGTGTGTGTGTGTGTGTGTGTGTGTGTGTGTGTGTGTGTGTGTGAGTGTGTGTGTGTGTGTGTGAGAGAGACACACACTACTCGAGGCTTCTTCTTCCTCTTGCTTTGTTCGCTGCATGGCACCACGCCCCCCGCTGTGAGGAGAGCTGCATGGGGTGATCTTTAGAGGGTGCCACACGCACGCACGCACGCACGCACGCAGGCACGCACGCACGCACGCACGCACACACACACACACACACACACACACACACACACTTGCATGTTTGAAGTGTTCATCACACTGTACATCTCCTCTTCAGATTTGGTTAACGTCTTCCAGATGAAAATGGAACATGAGCATAAATGGATTAAAGCAGATCAGACAAAATAACACTATGCTGCCACATAATGTTGATCTACAGTACTGTGTTGAGACATTGTGTGTTGAGATGTAATGTTGTGCTACAGTGTTAGACCACCATGTTATATTATGCCATAACACTGTGTTATTAATGTTAGAAGGCTGTGCCATCATGATGTGTGAGACACACATACGGTTATTTCGGGGCGCCTCCGAATCCGCCATTGCTTCATGGGGTGAAAACAACACAGTTTACCAGCTTGGAATTGCATTGGGGAACGTACACATGTGGTTACATTGTATGTGTTTTTTCGTCATAGTGCAACATATGGTGAAGTATCATATAGTGCAGTTAATTGCAACAACCGCCGATGCAGTGAAAAATGTGGACGGGACCGCCACATATTCATAAACCTTTCGCGATTCTGCTGATAATCATAATGAATTGCATTTTTATAGCGTATTCCAAGTGCTCAAAGCGCTTTACAATGGTTCATTCATTCATACATTGGGAGGTGAAGCGGCGAACAGTCGACGCCAGCGTCCTCACTTCCCACATTCACACACCAATGGTGGCAAGCTCACACTGATCAACTCATTGGAGGCAATGTAGGGTTCAGTGTCTTTCCCAAGGACACTTCGACATCTGGACAGGAGGAGCCGGGATTCGAACCACCGACCTGCAGGGATCATTGGAGGATCTGCTCTACCTCCTGAGCCACAGCAACCGCCCATCATATTCTTTGAGATGCACATCCAAGTTTTTGCCGGGTCAAACAAATATTCACTAGACAGATGGATAATGATGTGATTTAACGTTGTTGCTGTACTATAATGCTGTAATATAATGCTGTGCTTTATATTTTACTTATTTTGTTTTGTATCTTCTGGGCGGGAACCCCTTTTGGTGTTTTACCCCTTCAGGCCGGGAACCCATTTGTGGGTTCTGTACAGTATATGTACAGTATTCAAAAATTACAAAAAATTGATGCTGCTATATAAATATTTTAAGTTTTTCAGAAAAAAGGTCAGGCTTTAGAAGGCGTTTTTAGAATCGGTCTCAGGCCTAAATAGGTTAATAAATATGTGAAGGCTAAATAATGGGGTTTTGATAGTTCCCAGGCGCAGATTAAACTGATAGTCATGTTGACATATAGACAACTGTCAATACACTTCTCTCTCAGCACAACATGGGCCAGGCGGATAACCCTATATGGTTGAGCGGAGTCCGTCAGGGCTCTATGCTAGTGTATTGGCAGTTTTCTCTTATTGTGGGGAAAGCTTTTGCTGAAAATAGCCGATGGAGAAGCTCACAACGTAATTTTTCTATAAAGAAACGTTTTAGACACATCATCATCGACATATTTTACCGTATTTTTTTAGGGCGCTCCTATATACAGGTTTAATGTTTGTTTTTCCTTAAACAAACATTAAAAACGCCATTGACAATAAAGATAATTTAATGTTTGTTTTGTCTGATAATTACGCCATAAAAGATGTATATAGCGCCCCTCACTTCACACAGGTGTGATATTTTACATGGTAGTAGCGCTCGTTGACTGTGTTTGTTTGGTTAGCAACCGGATTAGCCATAGTCACATGATTGACAACGACGTCATCTGCTTTCCTACTATTCTGATTGGTTGGTATGAACCAATCTCCGAAAACTGCCGCCCATAGCAATGCCCATCCCAGAAACTGCTGTCATGGGAAGGGCTTTCAGTCTGAATAATGAAGTGAAACAAAATGAAAATTCAGGCTGTGTGTCAGGCTACCTCCCCACAGTATGGATGCTGGGGTTTAAGTGGATAAGCAAGCGGCTTGATGCAAAATGTGTGGGTGTGGGTGTGGGTGTGGGCGCGCGCGGTCACAGACAAGCGCCAGTGCATACGAGGCTCTCACCCCCAACCAGCCATAAGGGCAGGTGTGTAGGTGTAATGGCATGTATGTGCCACACAACATCTGGGATGTATATATATATCTAGAGAGGGGGGGGGGGGGGGGGGGGGGGGGGGGTGAAAAGATGGAGAGAGCTACAGGGAGGGAGGGAGATGGGAAGAAAACTCAGGCAAATCAAAGTTTGAATTGAACCCAGGTATATAGTATGTATACATTAATGATATATACCAATTGGTTCTCAAAGTGTGATGTGGGGACCCCCAGGGGTCTTTGGGGGGGTCATCATCTTAACCGAGGGCAAAACCTATTCAGATAATAATAATAATTAATAATAATTTGGGGATCCTTGACACAAAAGATAGGGAGAAGAGGGAAAGGAAAGGAAAGGAAAGGAAAGGAAAGTGTTTTGAGCTGCGAAGGCGGCGGATGTGAGGGAATGACAGCAGAAACACAGCCATGCAAACAGATGGGCGGACAGACTAGCGGACAGACGGACGGACAGACAGCGGGAGAACAAAGGCGCCGTGCCTCCGCCTCGCCCCGCTCCATCTGCCTGTACTCCTTCCCTGACGCCATTCACAATGCGCTCTCCACTCCTCTCCTCTCTTTCTTCCTTTTGTCTCCTTATTTCTCCTCCCTGTCTTAGGCACTCAGATCCTCAGTACATATAATCAGAAAGTGTAGCAATGTATCCTATCCATCACTTTTTGACACACACACACACGCAAGGTCGCACGGTCGCACGCACGCACGCACGCACGCACGCACGCACGCACGCACGCACGCACGCACGCACGCACGCACGCACATGCACATGCACACACACGCACATGCACATGCACACATGCACACACACACAATATGTAAACAGATGTTTATAGGCTGTTTTTCCAACTGCTGTTGGGAAGAAACCAACTATAAAAATGTTCATTAATTTTTTCAGAAAAAAAATATACATGTTTCATGAAATGAAGACAACCTTATATTTTGACAACAAGGCAATACAGCCTCATCCAAGTTGGTGTTGTGACTTTATATATTGTCAATTATTTGCATGAGAGGGGAAGAGGTGGTGGAGTTACCGTAGCTGTTTTAGCAGACAATTTGAGGGTCCAATGAGTTAAGAGGTTTTGTCCGAAGCACATTTTAATACTGTATAACCACACACAGACATAAAGGGGTAATATGTTGTATACTATAGGCCTACAACCCATTCACCCTCAAAGTGTGCTATGACTAATGCACCTATACTTTGATATTTTGCTTTACTTTCTAATGTTGTTATTCTTCATTATTTCTTTGTTATTGTTGTTATTACTGCTACAAAACCTAACCCAAATTATTGTACTGATGTACTCGTATATAAGATGTAACAATGAACAAAATATTGAATCTTGAAATATTCAACATTCACATATTTAAATTTCTTTCACAATTCTTTACACCTTTTCTTGAAAACAGCAAATGACGGGCGCTTGTACGGCAAAGAATTCCATGCAGTCCTTAACACCTGGAAACCTGTGTAAAGACCTGTGAAAAAGCTTAATCTGAATTTGGCTCCTCCTTCTCTTAAATGTATACACAGGAAGAGAGACCCCCCCCCCCCCCCAGCCTTATATTATCGACACACTTGAACGTCTTCCAACAAGGTTGGAAATAAACACGTTGAGCGAAGAAGAAAAAAAAGGTAATATAGGAAACACCAACAAGAGATCGCTGCCAAGTCCTTCTGCAGCGCAGCTGCAGGACCCCCCTCCCCCCGTCACCACATACACCTGGAAGTCGTTTAGTTTGAGATGGCCATCATTGGAGATTGTCGTCATAACTCACTCCCGAGTTGTCCCGAGTGGAGTGTTAACTGTTAGCCTACTTTTCACTTTGACTTCAAAACAGAATCCAAAATAGCAGATCTACAAACTCAGCAATGTGACGTGATGTGACGCATGGTGAGCTTGTAGATCTGCTATTTTTGCTAATTTCGTGACACACATTAGTATGACAAAGTATAGGGCATGAATTTAAGAAAATAAACGTGAAAAGTTGCAATATGGAGAATTGGAGATAGGAGGTTTCTTCTCGACAGGAGACTATATGTACTTGCAATGGTGGAAAGTATAAATTTACAGAGGTGGTGCTATCTTGTTATGACCATTATTGAGGACCAATTACATGAAGATAACAACGTTGAAAATGGTAGAAGAGAGCACTATTTTATTCTTTGTCAATTGCAAAATATACAAAACAGAAAGCAAGATGGTAATGAACCCGAATTCAAGGCCATGCAGTTCTAATCTAATCTGTCTAAACAAAACAAGAAAATAGCTTGAAAACAAACTGATATCTCTGAGTGTGTGTGTGTGTGTGTGTGTGTGTGTGCGTGCGTGCATGTGTATTCATGTGTACTGAATTGAGTTGTTTTGCTCAGTATAGGCTACACATGTAATTTTACTCAGGAAGTTTACAAATGTAACCAAATGGACCGTTACACATGCAATCAACGAATGTGTGTGTGTGTGTGTGTGTGTGTGTGTGTGTGTGTGTGTGTGTGTGTGTGTGTGTGTGTGTGTGTGTGTGTGTGTGTGTGTGTGTGTGTGTGTGTGTGTGTGTGTGTGTGTGTGTGTGTGCGTGCATGTACGTACGTGCGTGTGTGTGTGTGACCTCTCTTCATTTAGCTACTGGTTGCCTCTCCAAGTGAGGGCCACCCGGGCAGGCATCCCATGATATGCAATAATGGGAGATTTGCTTTCAGGCGCTAAAGCCCTGGGAATGTTTTAGACCTCCCGTTTACACTCAACAGGAGCTTGGCACCGACGAGGCACAGGTGCAGCAGAGAGAGAGAGAGAGAGAGAGAGAGAGAGAGAGGGAGAGAGAGAGAATTGGTGAGGAGAAAGATTTCAACATCTGTGTGTCGATCACTGTTCCACACATTTCCACCAAACGAGAGAGAGAGAGAGAGAGAGAGAGAGAGAGAGAGAGAGAGAGAGAGAGAGAGAGAGAGAGAGAGAGAGAGAGAGAGAGAGAGAGAGAGAGAGAGAGAGAGATAGAGATAGAGATAGAGATAGAGAGAGAGAGAGAGAGAGAGAAGAGAGAGAGAGAGAGAGAGAGAGAGAGAGAGAGAGAGATGGTGTTCAGCCAAGCCTGGATAGAACAATCCACCACCAGCTGCTGTTGTCTAGTGCTGTCACTGAGAGGAGGAAGGTACGGGAAGAACGGGAGGAAAGGCGGCAAGGAAACAAGGGCATAGGATGTCAAGGATGTCATATGGGCAAGGGTGTCAAGGACCCACACATGTATTTGGCTGCAGACTGCCAAATACATGCAAAAGGTATTTTGTGCCAGGGACCCCTATATAAGATTTGTATTGTTAAAATTATTAAAATAAAAAAGCAGATCTACAAGCTCACGGCGTAGCATTGCAATGCATTGTGAAATCTGTTTTCTATTTAAAAAATCACACCCGTGTGAACTGAGTGGTGTAAGGTATTATATAGCCTGATCAGCTGTGGTCACTGACGCAATGTCTCATTCCGGCCAATCACAATGCACCATGCTCATTTTTTGCGCACAGACAGACAGACACGTAAACTAAAAATCACACCCGTGTGAACTGAGTGGTGTAAGGTTTTATATAGCATGATCAGCTGTGGTCTGACGTAATGTCTGACGTAATTTAAAGATCTTTGGCTAGGTAGGGTCGTCTTCTGATGTGATGATTTGTGACCATGAAGTTGATTCAGCTGGAGTTTTTGTCCGATGTGAGGTATTATATAAGGTAAGGTATTATATAGCCTGATCAGCTCTGATCTGACGTAATGAAATCACACCTGGATGTGATTTCACAACTGGCTTTTTTTGTGCAGAAAAAATGAGCATGGTTGCTACGGTCATCCAGTTCACCCGGGTGTGATTTAATTACGTCAGAAATTATTTTGAACATAGCAACCATGCTCATTTTTTTCTGCACACAAAAGCCAGTTGTAGGAGTGGTTTACACCACTCAACAAAGCCAGTCGTAGGAGTGGTTTACACCACTCAAAAATGGCTAATGTATAGGGCTAATGTGATGCAAAACCTGTCAGTCAGTCCGTCATGCCTCATGACACGCTCCATATATGGCCAATACAGAATTCATTCCATAAGTGGATCTGACCTCATCTGACCACATCAAACCCTGTACACTCAAGACACGCTCCATATATGGCCAGTACAGAATTAATTTCATATGTTGATCTGAACCCCCCATGCCAAAGTGCCAGTGCTCGCCCAGCAGGCTGTCGTCACCCAGGCGGATGCGAGACACGACCTCGCCCTTTATTGGTGATGTCGCTTCTCACCCTCAGGGCGTCTTACTGGTTAAACTGCTTTTTATGCTATATCAAGACATTTTGCTGGGGACCCCCCTGGAACACCTTCAATCCAAGGTCGCCAGGGGGTCCTGAGACCCACTTTGAGAGTCACTGTTGTAGAAAGCAACCGAGGGACGGACAGACAGATCTATGGATGCATGATGTGTGTGTGCGTGCGTGTGTTCGTGCATGTGTGTGTGCGTGCGTGCATGTGTGCGTGCGTGCATGTGTGCGTGCATGCGTGCGTGCATTGTGCATCCAAAAGGTTGGGTGATATTCATGCAATAGATTGAATAGAATAAACAGGGGCACGTATCCTTCTCTCCTATACATGCTGAGTGGCACTCAGTGCACTCAGTGAGAGCCCAATGTTGTTGACAAACAAATGAATATTCGCAGAGCAAGTCGCTTTTGTTACCTTTTGTCATTTTGGTTAATTGGTGCATTTCGTGAAATAAACAGAAGTCTATTTCCGAAAGGAAACCAAAAAAAATAAATGTAAGTAAAATAAGGCAGCTCTGTCAGGTCTACAATGAGTAAACACACGCACACACACACACACACCTGTGTGCGTGCGTGCATGTGTGCGTGCGTACGTGTGTGTTCAACCGAGTGGAAATTGAATAGATTGCCGTGACATTCAGCAGAGAGCCGGATGCGTCAGAGGTTTGGAGAGACATTTCGAGCGATGTGGAGTTCTATAAATAATGGAAAGATAATTATTCCACGCATGCTCTTCGTGCCGTGTCCTTGTCCGCTTTAACACTTCTCCTGATTGCAGCTCTTTGCTTTTTTTCTTCTTTTTTTTCTCGTATCAAACCAATCATTCTATCTTATGCAGCACCTTCAGGGTTTGTTTGATAATGTTGCTGCTGCCATGTAGAAACCTCACATCTCCACATTCTAAGCTTTTGTGTTTTTTTTCCGTAAATTAACGATGTACGTGATCATCAAAAGTAGCAGATCAGCATGCTCGAAACGTGGTGCGAAGCTACACGTTTGGAGCTTGTAGATGTGCTATATTCTGTTTAAGATAGTGTTTTATTCAATAGAATAGAATAAGATTTCATCTTTAACGATACCAACAATACAAATTATGTATTTGCATTGTTATAATAATAAATAGGCCTATCACTATCTAGGAGCTTATCAGAAAAGAAAAACTAGTTTCGCCTCAGAGCTTTGTTTTGCTGGTTCGCTGCTTTCCCTGCATTGCACCCTAAGTATTGACAACACTTGTGAAGATTGCATACTGGCAGTTTTATATGCATATATAGAATAGATACTGTGTAGATATTGCAGTTTTCCTCCAATGCATACAGAACAGGTTGTAGGAGTGAAGAGGTATTTCTGCAGCCATGGTGTTTTGGGATGGGACACATACATGACAACGACAGTATTTTTGAGTCGGACAAAATGGATATATATTTTTTACGTGTGTTCTTTAATAGGAATTGACTTCTTTCATTCTTATGTTTGATTTGGGGACAATTATGTTTGTGCCCTGATCTCATAGTCGAGGACAAATCTCCCAAGTGCGATTTGATGGGAAATATAATGGAACTATTGCACCGGTAGTGTATTCCAAAAACAATACGATAATATGGAATGGGATTTATACTGACATGATACTGACCTTGATACTGACCATGATACTGACATGATACTGACATGATACTGACCATGATACTGACCATGAAACTGACATGATACTGACATGATACTGACATGATACTGACATGATACTGACATAATACTGAACATGATTCTGAACATGATTCTGAACATGATACTGACATGATACTGACATGATACTGACATGATACTGACATGATACTGACATCATACTGAACATGATTCTGAACATGATACTGACATGATACTGACATGATACTGACCATGATACTGACCATGATACTGACATGATACTGACATAATACTGAACATGATTCTGAACATGATACTGACATGATACTGACATGATACTGACATGATACTGACCATGATACTGACCATGATACTGACATGATACTGACATGATACTGACCATGATACTGACCATGATACTGACCATGATACTGACATGATACTGACATAATACTGCATGATTCTGAACATGATACTGACCATGATACTGACATGATACTGACATGATACTAACATGATAATACTGACATACTGACCATGATTACCATACCATACCATACCATACCATACCATACCATACCATACCATACCATACCATACCATACCATACCATACCATACCATCTTTATTTTTATAGCACATTTAAATAACAACAAAGTTGTACCAAAGTGCTTTACAATAACATATTAAAAACCACAACTTCATTTAAAGACAAACAACATAGGCCTGAGATTGCTATTTGGTGTATTTCTTTCTAGAATGTGAAGCATGCCTAAGCATCATTTTTTTGTTACAGGTTGTGTGGAAACATGGAATCATTTGGTTGCTATCGAACCAAACGCAGGCGCATTAAGTCTAGAGTTGCAGAACATATGCTCTGTGTACACATTTTAGAGAAATGGAGACGGGGCACAACAAATCTTTAAAACATTTAAACTGATGTCACTCAAGGAGGTTTTGTAATGCTATAATTTCTAACAGTTTGTTTATTGTCATATCATTTAAGAGGACTAAAGAAAAATGCCCTCACACAAGGCACAAACCACAAAGAGGCAGAAATGGCACTCCGAAAGTGGTTCACTGGAGCTCGTGATAGGGGTGGGAAAAGAGCTAGAGCTCAGAGCACTTCCAGTGGATGATACACCACTCCCTGCCCTGTGACTGTCTATTGAGCCTTTCCATTTTTAATTCAGTGAGAAAAAAACTTGTTATATGGACAAATGGAAGACTTTTATTACTATTTGTAAAAAAATTACCATTTTTATCCTTACCCTTTTACTTACGTTCTATGGAGCATTAATTCGTTTTGATTGTGTAAGTGAGTTGTACTGCACACTTGCATGTGTGTTGCTTTGATTCTTGTGCATGATTGTATTTTTAGTAACTTATTGTAATGTTTTATTACAATAAACTTTGTCAACAAATATATTGTCTATTTTCATCCTGCTAAAAAGCCATGTTAAATGTTCCCAATTTTTATTTGCTGTGTTTAAGGCCCAGGTAGAACCCACTTAAAGCCCACGTGGGTGTCCCAGTTAGGACCCACTTGGGTCCCATATAGCATTGCCTAGTAGGGGCCCACCTGAGGCCCAGGTAGAACCCACTTAAAGCCCACGTGGGCATCCCAGTTAGGACCCACTTGGGTCCCATATAGAATTGCCTAGTAGGGGCCCACCTGAGGCCCAGGTAGAACCCACTTAAAGCCCATGTGGGCATCCCAGTTAGGACCCACTTGGGTCCCATATAGAATTGCCTAGTAGGGGCCCACCTGAGGCCCAGGTAGAATGCCCAGTTAGCCCACATGCAGACCATGTTGGACCTACATGGGCTTGCCCACTTCCAACCCATGCCCAGTTAACCCACGTGTAGACCACGTGGGACCCTCATAATTTGCCCAGTTCAAGCCCATTCCCACATTGTATGTATCCCGCATTGAAACCACATGGGCCCCAAGTGGGCGTGCTGGCTGGGCAGTGTCACTTTCAACATCAAAAACTACTCATACTATGCTTGGAAATGCCAACGAATAAAGATAAGTCTTGAAGCGTGAAAGCTTGGGAGCTGCCACTGCAAAATCCCGGTTCCCTCTGAGCTTCAGCCTCGTTTTAGGCACCACCCGGAGAAGCTGGTCAGAGGACCTAAGGGTCCTTGTGGGTTTCAGCAGTTCAGATAGATAAATGGGTGCCAAACCATTTAAACACTTAAAAACAAAGAGCAAGACTTTGAAATCAATCCTGTATCGCACAGGAAGCCAGTGGAGGGAGGCTAGTACACGACTAATATGGTCTCGCTTACGTGTACCGGTAAGCAACCGTGCAGCGGCGTTCTGGACTAACTGTAAGCGAGAGATGGAGACCTGGTTGACGCCTGCAGTATACAGGGCATTACAGTAGTCGAGGAGGGATATCATAAAAGCATGCATTACAGTTTCGAACACAGAGCGGGAAAGACAAGATTTAATCTTTGCCAGCCTAAGCTGGAAGAAGCTCTTTCTGACTATTTCATTAATTAAGTTTGTCCATCTTTAGATCAGAGTCGATTTTAACCCCTAGATTGGTGGCAATTGGCTTTAAGAAAGGCTCAAGGGGGCCTAAATCACCGGTAGGAAACATATTGTTGCTGGGCCCAAACACCATAACTTCTGTCTTGCTGTCGTTAAAGTTTAAAAAGTTTAAAGCCAGCCATGCTTTTACATCCTGTGTGACCATGCTATCCCCTATAGCAGCCTTTCCCCATCATTACCTGCATGCATACAGGCTGTGATGGTAAATGGACCCACACAGCTCATCAGTTCAACGCATGGCTAACCCTCTCTCGCAATTAGACACATCACTCACACGCACACGCACACGCACACGCACACGCACACGCACACGCACACGCACACTGTCTGTCTGTCTGTCTGTCTGTCTGTTATCTCTCACTCTCCAAACGGTCTATCGTGACTTCTTGGAACGAGTGTTGCTTCTGTCTACTATGACGAAAATTGTTCGTTGACTACATTTACAAACTCACAATGAGCTTGTATAGATCTGCTATTTTCAACATGCAACCAAGTGTAAAATCAGGGCGACAAGATCAACTGTTGTCGACTAGAACATTTCTGACAAAAAAAAGAAGATTAAAACTAAATGGAAAGAAAATATTCAAAAGGTTATTATGACTAAAACTCAACACTGCAACACTGCTTGGGACAAATGTGTCCAATGTCATGTGGTGCCGTCCCGGGCACTTCCCCACGCCAGGAATGTGGCGTGGGGAAAGTGCAGTTCTCAAAACCCATAACGTAAAAGGGTAACGGCTTCTAAAGCGGACGAGAGGTTGCCTACTGCCGGGGCGATCGAGTCGCCGTGCCGAGCGTTGCGAAGTCAACATGTGCCATTTCCAGTGAAATGTTTTAAATGTTGTCACCTGTTGGCTGTCTTGGGAGTGAGAATGCGTTGGTACTGTATATACAGTAGGCCAATACTCGTCTTGTTGACTATAACATCTGCCTATCTGCAAATAAGATGACATTCACAGATGCCAGTATTCCGTGTTGATCTGTTGTTTCATAAATCCATATGATTGAATGATTGCTTTTTTCTCTCGTTATAATGAAGATGTATTTGTTTTCCCTGGCACAAAATGAGGGATAACAAAAGCTAAACAAAAGACATTGGTACTGCCGTCGGCCAAGCGTTTCCCAATCATTACGTCCTCTAATGAAATGGTTTGACAACACTTCTGTTGAAAGCAAACTGGGAACAGACGTGTGGAAAGAGAGACCCCAGCAAGACAGAGCCACTGTTACCAGAACAGCGGAACACATGTGCTGTATCAAGACTAAAGCAATGTTTATCCTGTTACATCTGCCAAATGAAATGAGCATGTGCATGCGTGCGTGCGTGCGTGCGTGCGTGTTTGTGTGAGAGAGGGATTGAGCGAGAGGGACTTCTATAACGTGCACACGTGTGCGCACGCACGCACGCACGCACGCACGCACGCAAACACACACACACACACACACACACACACAGTAAAATCCTCAGATAGCACAGATCCACATTTGGAAGAGGAAGACAACATTTGTTACATTTGCACTTTTCCGTCCGGCGATAACACAAACCATATACTACGCTCTCCCCCGCCGCAAACAAACACAATAGCAGCTCGTGGGGGGGGGGGGGGGGGGGGGGATTATTTATTTGTGTTCCAACAGAGGAAAACTGAGAGCTCCGTCACCATACCACTGAGACTGTGACTCATAACAAGCCTGTATATTTAGAAACCCGAACTCGCCCGCTCGACAGCCCGTCACATCTGGTAGCAATTACATCGTTTTGTAGCCCTCGACGAAAGACCCAGCGTGCATTGCCTAACGTGAGTCGTGTCCAAGCGTTGCGTCATATCGCCAGCGTGTGCGCTTGCGATGAGGACTGAAATACACTTTTTGCGGTGGATTGTGTCAATGTTGGAATGAGCGCTTAGGTCAAGGCCGGTGCGAAGGTTAAGGTCAGGGTTAAAGGTTTAGCCACTTAAATCCTATGGTTTGTTGACTCCCACCCCCTCCCCCCCCGATCTTCAACCTCACAACCCGCCGCAACACGGATGTTCGCTGCGAGGGTTCAAGCAGTTAAGATTAGGATAAAGGTTAAAGGCGCACTTCAAACCATTTTCCATTCATGTCATCTTCATATAATTGGTCGTCGATAACGCTCATTATCAGATTGCACCATTTCTGTCTGCTCACACTTCTTCTTCATTTTTTTATGTATTTTTTTTTAAACTGTCCAGGAAGATACATGCCATTGTCGCTTCTGAACCATCCACAGTCCACTAATGAGAATGGAATGAGTAGACTTATAATGAGCATCAGTGAGGTATGTAACGTTTCCCTGTGTTTACATGAGATTACCTTGTATGTATGTATGTGTTATTTATTAATTTTAACAAATCATTTCCCTCTATAGCTGTTATCGGGAATAGCGTGGTGTTTATACCTGCGTTACACTCTGTAATTCGGTGTTTCCTTTCTTTTGGTAGGTTTTTGGGGCAACAAAACAAACCCCTAATAAAATACCAGAGAGAGGGCAATGTGTCTCTGCAGGTAAACACCATATAATCCAGTGACTGCTGGACTGGAAATAATGTTAAAACAAATGTATGTATTGTTTTGTTATGAAAACACAAAAGTTCCATACTATATAAGTTATAAGGTTATAGTTATAGTTAGTTCAGGGTTGAGGGTTATAAGGGTAGTTAGGTTCAAACGGGGGAGGAAATGAATGCAGCTGATGTTAATCGAAGGACGTCCTCGGCGCAAAACACAGACCTGTGTGTGTGTGCGTGCGTGCGTGCGTGCGTGCGTGCGTGCGTGCGTGCGTGCGTGCGTGCGTGCGTGTGTGCGTGCGTGCGCGTGTGCGTGCACGCGTGTGCGTGTGTGTGCTTCCCTCTATTCATAACACTACAAAAAAATAAGAAAAGGGAAAAACATATTGTATTCATTAAGGGTTTTCTTATAGGTTTTTCTTTTTTCAATTTCTTCGCCGAAGGAGGTCGCGGTTCTTCTGACCCACTTGGCGTGGGATTCCAGGTCCAAGACAAGCAGTGCTGTGTTCCTCCACAGGTTTTATGCTGAAAAGAAATTGCTGAAAATTGCTGATTTACAATGCTCATAATAACGCGCTACATTGCCACGTGTTGAAAAGATTTGGTGTTGATTGAAAAAGTAGTACAGAAGCAACATTGTATGAATAAAATGTAATTTTGTCCAATCTGTATGGTAGAGTATGTTAATGCAATATAACGTTTCCCTGCTCTCACCTATAGACACAGGATCTGACATGAAATTTGACCTGAATGTCAAGGTTCAATTTATCCCCTGTTTTTTAGCTCAATGGTAAAAAAAAAAGAGAGAAAAAAAGTTAGAAATTGTGCAGGAAACCAAGTTCAAATCCGAGGTAGAAGAGGATGAGACTGAGACTGTACTTAGTTAGTTTCCACCACTGCGGTTTCATCTCCAGAGGGGAGACCAATATCAGCTGCTTTCTTCCCCCTTTTCTCTTTGAAACGGCATTCGGCCTCCCAGTCGAAGTGAAACATCTTGTTCTGTTTTAGCCGCTCTGCTGTTATAGGACTTGGAAAGCTCCCGCTCTCATCTTCTATTCCAGTCCTCGAATGCAGGGGTTTTCAACCAGTGGTCCGGGGACCACCAGTGGTCCTTGAGGGGGTTCCAGGTGGTCCCCATCAGCTAAATGATGTTGGAAACCAAATGGACCCTTATAGATCTTTAACTCTTGAGCGCGTGAAATGAAACCCGGGTCCATTTGAGATGATAAATCTCATCAAATTTGTGCTCTTCTGACGCTTACTGAATGTCTCACTACTCTACTCTATCACATCCGATTTTGTCTCACAATTACTGGGTTTGGAGGAAAATAGCTTGCATGTTTAAGTTCAATCCCCTTCTCCATTGGTCAGATGGCATCTGGCAAAATCTCAAGCTTTGTATAGGTAAAAAGCCCTTCCTCTGGGACCCATGGTATCAATAAGGATTTTGGGAGATCTATACCAAAAAAAACAATTTGAAGTAATTTGAAGAATAAAGAACGGAATTTGGCCTACCACATAATCACTTTTGGCAGTACTTACAACTGAGACACCTATTGGTAGAAACCCTTGGTTCTCCCACATCCCCGCATTTGCATCTAAGTTACCATGGGAAAGGGATTTAGGACTTACAATTTCGGATGGTGATTGGGTTAAAATACAGGCTGCTTAATAGGACGGACGACTATGACTTAAAATGGGGTTATTACCACATGCACGTATGGACTCTGAGTGAGCTCTGAACGGACTATCTATGGAAAAATACACTTGGAGGAATCGATGTCTGGAATTGGGGCTGGGGTGGACTGCGGTACACTTTGTTACATTGTTGTTTTGTTTTGTTTTGTGTATGTTTGTTATGCGTTTCTTTTTGGTTGTGTTTTGTCTATGTCTGTGTCTAATGTATTTACGTAAAAACAAGAAAATAATAAAATACAAATCATTAAAACAAAAAAATCTCATCAAATGGTGGTCCGTGGCTATAATGGGCCTTGACATGAAAAGGGTTGAAAACCACTGCTCTAATGGGATAGAGCCCCAGGGTTCTCAACCCCCCCCCCCAAATAATTAGCAAAACACTTGATGATGAATCTGATATAATACCAATAAATAAGAACAGCCAACAGCGAAAATAGCTGATGTATTCTTTGAAAAGACTCTCTCTCTCTCTCTCTCTCTCTCTCTCTCTCTCTCTCTCTCTCTCTCTCTCTCTCTCTCTCTCTCTCTCTCCTCCCCCCCCCCCCCCTATCCTCACCTCTCTGTCCTGTCAGATCTCACACCAGGGTTTAGGGATAAAAAAAAAAAAAGCTCAGCTGCTTACTGAGAATCATGCATGCAATAATGCATACCTGCCTGCACTGTGTGTGTGTGTGTGTGTGTGTGTGTGTGTGTGTGTGTGTGTGTGTGTGTGTGTGTGTGTGTGTGTGTGTGTGTGTGTGTGTGTGTGTGTGTGTGTGTGTGTGTGTGTGTGTGTGTGTGTGGTAGCGCGCGTGTGTGCGTGCCTCCGTCGCAGTGTGTGTCCTGTTAAAACCCACCATCTCTGCCGTCTTACAAGGCCCTCCAGCGTGTGTAATTGGTGACCTATTAGTTTCTGCCCATTGCCTCTGACAGATATGAATTGGAGCTCGCCACACCGGCCCACTGATTAATGACAAGCACAATTGGTACCTTAATTGCCGAAAGGCGACGTGAAAGTGTTTCAAGAGAGGGAGAGAGAGAGAGAGAGAAAGAGAGAGAGAGAGAGAGAGGGGGGGGGGGGGGGGGGGGGGAGAGGGGGATGATGAACGTCTGCGCACCTGTAATTACGAAGCTCGTAGGGGTTCTGAGTTCCGTCTCTCTCCGGGTGAAGACAGCAGTTTGACGTGCACGCCTACAGGTATGCACTCTGGGAATGTTACTACATGTATTTGTCATCACATGTATGTGTGCCATCTTTTTACTATCTTGAATTGTTTTTTGTTTTTTTTGTTTTTTTTTTGCTTGTAGGCCTACACTTTAAATGTGTGTGAAATGCGATCGATGGGGTCGGGGGTTACTGTTAGGATCAGTCTTGAGGTTCAGCTAAAAGTACAGATAGCGTTACCTTGCTGTTGTGGCTGGTGGTTTTTTAAAACATGTTTAAATTGTGAAAATAGCGCTGCAAGCTTGCAGATCTGTTATTTCCACTACTTTTGAGTGACACTCTTGTATGATGAAGTAGGCTATATAGGACTTTGATTTACAGAAGAAAAAGCATAAAAATGTGAAGCTTGGAGACACAAGGTTTATGCCCGACAATGACGATGGTCCCCACAAAGATAGTAAAGAACTCATGTGTGTCTGTGTGCAAATCCATGAGGCGTGGGTGTGCCAAGGAATGGTTAATAACGTGCGCAAATTACCATCCATCTGGCCGCGTACGCACTCCATCGCAAGGGGAGTGAGCGGAAGAGAGAGTTTCATATTAGCATACAGTGCACAAAGCGGGGACACACGTACAAGCGCATGTACATTGTACGCACATGCAGCCTGACACATGCACACACACACACACACACACACACACACACACACACACACACACACACACACACCACACACACACACACACACACACACACACACACACACACACACACACACACACACACACACACACACACCATTAATTAACCCCGGTGCTACTCACACAGCTGGCGCTGGAGTTTCGCCTCCACGAGTACGGACGTGGGTGGCTCCCGGACTAGGGAATCATCTGCCAGTAATTGCCGGTCAACCGTACTCTCTCCCTCTCCTGCACCTTTACCTTTCTCTGGGGCTTATCTGACAAGGAACTTCCCACAGATCTCGAACTGTACCGCCATCATTCAGGCGACCTACAAAGGTTTCTTAAAAGGTAAAGTCCTCTGGGGTTTTTTTTTCCCTGTGATGTACGATGAGTTATGCTTGATTCACACTCCGCCCGTACATACACCAGTGTGGCCCGGGAAATAGCCAATCAACCCTCGCTCGCTCGCTTGACACGCGCTTTGATCAGCTATTTTCAGAGTGACACACACATATGCGTCTCAATTAGAGTAGCCAACGCATGTCGAGGCATTGAGCACGTCAATTAACCATGTTGGCCTGTAGATTGTGGGCAGTGGCGGAAGTGTGTGTGATTCAATGGTGTGTGTATAGTAACTATATGACATACGTTGGAGTGGTTAGCTCACTGAATTAAAACTAAATGGGGTCAACCACAGTGCTTCGTCCAAATTGGCTGACACCCGTTTTAAAGTTCACCGATGTTCAACTCCAGCTGTTGAACGCGATCCATCACTCACCTCAACCAAACGCCTTCTACGGGACCCCTTTGCTCCCATAGAAATTAACAGGGATACAGCCTATTCTAGATGCATGTGTGACCCCGTGTCCTATAGGCCGTCTTACAATGTGGCGGCCGAAACATATAGCTCACAATGTGTCACGGGGCGAAACGTTGTGCTTTGTGTGTATACTTTCAACCCTAAACCACTTGAAACCCATTATGGTTGAGCGAACTCCCTCAGGCTTTCTACTATTTATGTTTTTGTGGGGAAGGCTTTAGCTGAAATTACCCGATCGACAATCTCGCACCAATAAGAATGCTGGGGTTTAAATGGTTAAATAACACCAGTATGCTGAAATATGTACATTATCTATAAAAGGGACGCAATGACATGAAAATACATGTTTTGTGGTGAGACAGACAGTAGGAAAGCTGGGAGGAAGACAGTGGAGTAGAGACAGACAGTATAGGAAAGCTGAGAGGAAGACAGTGGAGGAGAGACAGATAGTAGGAAAGGAGGACCAGGGCAAGGGCACCAGGGAGAGGGCACCGTCATTTATAGCAGCAATTTTGGGCCCAGAGTTCTGCTCTTTCTACTTTGCCTTCTACTTGTCACAGATGCTGATGATCAATTGCACTCGCTCAAACCCACAAAACGCCCAGCGAGAGAAGAACGATTTTGTCATCAACAAGCCAGCGTATTAGCCAGGAACCCCGGGGCTATGAGAGCGGGGGCCTTGTAGCAGGAGGTGGAGCGCGTGGGGGCCAAATTTATGTGGAGCGAGGCCCGGGCCGTGGCCCGCTGCCGTGACCTTAAAAGGGAAAAAGGTACAAAGAGAAAATAGCTGTTCCGTGTCAGATCCACAAAAGCACGCATCCGTCTTGTTTTGGCGGCTTTCCTCTGGCGCTCGCTGACAGAAGGTACTCGCTCGCGTCTCTGTTGTGTTAGGGCGCCATGCAGGGAACAATGATTCTGTCAAACGCAGTGGTATGATATGAACGGGACAAGCCCATGAGAAAAAGAATGAATCGTGTAAACAAAGCCAAAGCGTGCACGGAACGGTCTGCGGGAGGAGACTGCACAGAATGTCACCGGCGCTTAACAGATCAGTAGGTGAACGTTGTCAAAGTTAGGAGTCGTCGTCGTCGTCGTCCCCCCCCCCCCCCCCTTACTTTTTTATTTGTATTATTATTTATGGAATGTTTTCATTTCATTTAAAAAAAATGCTGATACTGAAATTCTTTATGAGTGTTGCAAATTTGTTTCCTTTATTTAATTCATTCACATATACATTTGCGACCCATCAAAATGCTTCCGCTACCTGATTGGTCTACTCTACAGAACTGTCAGAATTTTGACCCATGAAGCAATTGAACCAAGGAAACTAAGAACTGTTTTCATGCAGTCTGTTTCCAAACTCAATTGTTAATTTCCTCTTTTCTTCTCATTTATTTGTCTTGTGGAATGCTCTTCTTCCTCCCAGGGAGCTAGCTGGCACTGACCTTCCAGGAAGAATGTCTCCGCCATTAAGCCACTCGGTCACGTTTTACCATCATTACCCAGGGGCCCACAGCCCTCGTTAGCTATTAGCATATTAGCCCAGGATGCGGATGAAGACATTTGAGTGGTGGTGGTGGTGGTGTTGGGGTGTGTGTGTGTGTGTGTGTGTGTGTGTGTGTGTGTGTGTGTGTGTGTGTGTGTGTGTGTGTGTGTGTGTGTGTGTGTGTGTGTGTGTGTGTGTGTGTGTGTGTGTGTGTGTGTGCGCGTGCAAGCGAGCGTGCATTTGTGCGTGTGTGTGTGTGTGTTCCTCTACTTTAAACAGCTGGAAGAGGGGTGAGGGCGGGTGGGGGTGAGGGGGGTCCCAGGGGGGCTGCTGAAAAAAAATAGAGAAATGAGAAACCGAGCGAGCGAGAGGGAGAGAGAGAGAGAGAGAGAGAGAGAGAGAGAGAGAGAGAGAGAGAGAGAGAGAGAGAGAGTGAGACACTGGTCATGGTGCTATAAATCCGTCGGCCATATTTCAACAGGACAGGCGGTGTTAATAGATGCTGTATCTCGTTAATATTTTATGAAATGTACAACGTGTGCGTGCGTGTATGTGCGTGTGCGCCCCAGGGGGAAAGGGTGCCAAGGCGAGAGATTGAGAGAGAGAGAGAGAGAGAGAGAGAGAGAGAGAGAGAGAGAGAGAGAGAGAGAGAGAGAGAGAGAGAGAGAGAGAGAGAGAGAGAGAGAGAGAGAGAGAGAGAGAGAGTTAAGAAATGGGGACATCCATTAGGGAGGGTGACAGGAGAGGGTGTTCATGCAGATGGATAATGGAGGTACTGTACAAGGGTACACGCGAGAGAGAGTGGCCATAATTAATATGCACGGCGTGCATGCATATATACATCCACATCCACATTACCACTTACTGTATGGGAAATGTTATAGTTTTATTCCGCCTTTCGTTTACAAATGGACCCGGCATCCATTACAGCATGTGGGTCTTCAACAGGGGGGTCCGGGACCCTTAGGGGGTCCTCAGAGTTACTAGGGCGGCCGCAAAAATCTGAAAAGATGTCTATAGACGTTCTTGGCAGTCTGTGTTCATTGCAAATCACTAATTTTCAAATTTAACGTCTTCTTTACTGTACTCAAGAACTTTGTGTCTGGAGTACATCCACATAACGTGAATATTAAGTTCTGTATTCAGAACGATGTTGATTTTTCACAGCAAATAAAGGCATCATCAACCTGTATGAAATTAACCATATGTATAGTTTTAAAGTGGAATATTCGTCTGCACATTTTCGTATCTTATTCATTAGACTTTTACAGTACACAACTTTGATGTCTCAACATAAATAGCCGATCCACCCTGGCTATTTTCCCCCACAAGACGGAGCTTGTGGTCCTGTTATTTAAAAAATGAGCTTACAGCGTTTTCTCAAAGACCCATGGTCTATACGCATAGACTTAAAGCAGGGCTTTATACTGTACCATTATACAGGTTTTGCTTTGCTGTGGATCACAGGGACATCTTCAGTTGTGGCTGGCGGAGCCGTGTACCAGAAACAAAGAGAAACATCTCGAAGGAATGAGCTTTGAGCCAAGAGAATGTGACCTCTATTATGTTACAGAGAGAGAGAGAGAGAGAGAGAGAGAGAGAGTGAGAGACAGCGAGAGAACAGTAACACTTGTCCAAAGTATAATCACTTCCAGCCCACGGCTTCAAACCCTCTCGCTCTCTTTTATCCTCGTGTAGATGTTTTGGTTATGTGATGGCCAGTTAAGAAGGTTTCTAAAACAAACTGGAGTACAGTTCTGTGTGTGTGTGTGTGTGTGTGTGTGTGTGTGTGTGTGTGTGTGTGTGTGTGTGTGTGTGTGTGTGTGTGTGTGCGTGCGTGCGTGCGTGCGTGCGTGCGTGCGTGCGTGCGTGCGTGCGTGCGTGCGTGCGTGCGTGCGTGCGTGCGTGCGTGCGTGCGTGCGTGGTGTGAGTGCACAACGTTTTCATGTACACTGTTAATGCAACAAAGAAAAACCTTTTAAAAAATGAGTCTGTTCGCTCTATTGAGCGTAGAATGTGCATGTGCGCGCGTGTGCGTGTGCGTGTGTGTGTGTCCATATGGAAAACATTGCCATTTGGGCACTTTTCAGCCTCACAGCTGTTACTTTTCACCCATTTGTGGAAATTTGTCAAAACGAATCCAGAATCCAATCAATTAATTAAAGGATACTTGATTCACTGTCTGTAAATTCAAGCAACGATCGATGCCCAGAATCATTTAACCAGCACATTCTTTGCAGCAGCAGTGGCTCAGGGGTAGAGTAACCGAATGGCAACCGCAAGGTTCCTAGTTCAAACCCAGGGTCCCCCAGAGTTAGTGTCGCAGTGTCCTTGAGCAAGACTCTGAATAAAATAAATGCTGTTCTCACTCCCAACTTGAAATAGGTTGATGTTTCCGTTTAACCCATTCTGGACGGGAACCCCTCTTGGTGTTTTTTACCATTATTTTCTGCTATTTTTGAAAAATCTTGAAAATGTGACGTAAATCTCTGAATATCCATGCTTTCAGAGCGAACATTTTTAGGGTTTTTTTCAGGAAATAAAACTGATTTAGAAGACATTTGTAGAATCGTCCTCAGGTCTAAGGCAGGTTCAAGGCCAGATGTTCAGAGCTGGTCTAGTTGCACATCATCCGTCATGCTCAACATGCCACGTGACAGCACATCCCCGCCGTGATCGATCTCATCCTTTATACTTTCAACCCTTAACCACTTAAACCCCATTATGGTTGAGCGGAGTCCCTCAGGGCTTTCTACTATAGTGTATGTTCTGTTTTCTGCTATTGCTTGGAAGTCTTCAGCTGAAAATAGTCGATCGACAAGCTCACAACAATGAGGATGCTGGGGTTTAAGTACCGGCAATTAAATGACACCAGTATGCTGAAGTAAATGGGCTAAAAGGGAGGCAGTGACGTGAAAATACAATACATGTTTTGTGGGGAGATACAGGTACAGATAATACACATTTACTGCCACCGTCATTGTATGACTTCTTTGCGTCAAGAAAATTGGATTTAGGTTAAAGATCTGTGGAGAGACAGACAGGAGGAAAGATCTGTGGAGAGACGTACAGACAGGAGGAAAGATCTGTGGAGAGACAGACAGGAGGAAAGATCTGTGGAGAGACAGACAGGAGGAAAGCTGAGAGGAAGACAGTTATAGGAGAGACAGTATAGGACAAGTGAAAGGGTTTCACATGTTTAATTTAACTAAATAACATTTGACTATGTTTATGAATAGTGTGCGTGCGTGCGTGCGTGCGTGCGTGCGTGCGTGCGTGCGTGCGTGCGTAAGTGAGAGAGAGCTCCCGGGGTCTGGACCCTGACATCTGTTTCGGGTGAGGGGGCTTAAAGGGTGTAAGCTGGGGGTCCGGGGGGCCAAGCCCTCTGTCCCAGAGCCAGGGCTGCTTGACTCCATGACCGCTATGGAGCAGCCAGGGTGAGAGGCTGGCCGTGGAAACTGGATGCTGTGCTGTGTGCTGTGTGCTGTGTGCTGTGTGCTTTGTGTGTGCGTGCGTGTGTGCGTGTGTGCGTGCGTGCGTGCGTGCGTGCGTGCGTGCGTGCGTGCGTGCGTGCGTGCGTGCGTGCGTGCGTGCGTGCGTGCGTGCGTGCGTGCGTGCGTGCGTGCGTGCGTGCGTGCAACACACGGAACAAACAAACAACGGAAAACAAACGGAAAAACAAACAACGGACAAACCAACGAGTGAATGAACAAATGAAATTAAAAAGAGGGAGGGAGCCTTATACAGCAATGAATGTGATCTTGTGTTTGTGGGTTGCCATAGATATATATCAGTAGGCTACCACGTGGTAGAGCCCTCCGGGCCACACACACACACACACACACACACACACACACACACACACACACACACACACACACACACACACACACACACACACACACACACACACACACACACACACACACACACACACACACACACACACACACACACACACACACACACGCTCACACACACACGCTCTCACACACACACACACACACCCTTATCTCTTTCTGTCACACCCTCTCTCTCTTATCTCCCTCTTATATGTTATGGTATTTCATTTTAAATAGTTTGCAGTGCGCTCATCCTCACTGCATGGGAGCAGTGGGAGCAGTGTGGGGGGGGGGGGGGGGGGAGCGAACACAAGCTCCAGATGTTAAGACTTTGCTGCACATGTGCTCACTTTGAGGCCAAGAAGCTCCCAATTCTGCTTTGCGCGTACACACACATACCCCCACACACACGCTCACACGCACGTACACACGCACGCATGCATGCACGCACGCACACTGAACTATTCACTAAAATGAAGCCGTAGGATTGCTTAATAAGGCAGTTTAGAGATCCCCAGTGCAGACAGACTCATGGAGGGACATGCGGACACAGTGTGGAACTGTGTCCAGGGGAGTAGTTGGACGTTAAACTCGCTGCTCCACGTTGTTTACTTAACCACTTAAACCCTATGCATGGTTGACCGGAGTCCCTCAGGGATCCATACTAGTGTATTTTCTGTTTTCTGCTATTTTCTGCGAAAAGCTTTCCCCACAGTACGGATGCTGGGGTTTAAGTGGTCAACATATAATAATAACCTCTTCTTTTTATTCTGCCAGCGTAACTCACTCACGCACGCACGCACGCACGCACGCACGCACTCACGCACGCACGCACGCACGCACGCACGCACGCACGCACGCACGCACGCTAATGGCTTTTGAAAATTGTTTCAAACGTTTATTTTTGCAGCTGCCATTTGTAGTCGGCCAGACCATTATTGTGGAAACAAACTCCCTCGGAGAGCAAGCGCAAGAGAGAGAGAGGGGGGGGGGGGGTTCAGGTTCTCCATCCAAGGGATCCCCTCTAATGAAACAATTGGAGGAAACGGTGGCATCGAACCCTTTGCATTAAGACCATTATGGGAGAATAAATACAGCCTCTGGACAACGCACAGAAATCCAATTCCAATTTGTGTTCCGTGGAGCACCCTCGTTGTAACAAGTGGCACATTGTTATAGGGTTTGAGTCAATTTACTGTGGAGGGTGATATTGGTCATTGCGTGTACTCCTCACTGGCAAGTGTGTTGGGAGGATACAACAGAAGTGACAACACAGAAATGTAAATTGGGGAGAAAAAGGGGGGGAATTGGCTCATCATCATCCATGAACTGTCCTTGAGATCCTAGATGCCTGCACGTCTTTCCATCGGGTCCTGTCAGCCATTGCTGCTCCCAGTTCTTGGAATGTCAGTCCTGTGTCCCTGGAGATTGTGTCAGGATATGTATGTGGCCTGGTTCCTCTGGACGATTATTACTTGATCCTTGCAGCGGTAGCAGTGACCAGCAAAGATTGCTCTGTTACGTGCTACGATTGTTGTTATTGGCGGCAGTTCACCATAGATCTTTGGTTGGATGAGTTTTCCAGGAGATGTTTTTAACACACATGAGGAGTCTTGCATGTGCCATCAAGCCAGTTGTGTAGGTCCTTCTTCACAGTCCATGTCTCAGCACCATATAGCAGGATGTTGAAAAGCCGGACTGAGTTTGTTGCGGGCGTTCCAGGCTTGTCCCTTTCTGGCAAGAAAGTCATTTCTGCTGTCAGCCAAATATGAACCAATATATCCTCGACTTCTACTTGGGTGGGTAGGGTCCTCATTCATAAGCATGCATTCAGTTTTCTTGGAATTTAATTTGAATCCTACTTTGGCAGAGGCTTTTTGGAAATTAGATTCTGAGCAGATCTGTGGTCATCCGCATAGTCGAGGTCAGTCAGTTATTTCTCGCACTGACGACCAGATCTTCTTCCAACCAAGTCTCTGATTGTAGAGCATATAGTCCACTAGCTACAATAACAAACAGGAAAGGTGCAAGCGTGTCACCTTGGAGACATGCTGTGGTCATGAATTATTTTGTTGGGCTATCGTGGCTCTGAACGAAACTGGTTGGCTTTTTGTACATTATGGCAATAGCTTTAAAAAACTACTCATGGAATTCCATAATTATGGAGGATGTTTTTTGTTTTTGTTTTTTTGTTTGTTAATTTGCTTTGTATTTATGGACATTTCCTGGTGTTTCTTTGAAGATTTTGTTTGTATGTGTGCTGCCATGTGGTTGTGGGGGGAGAAATGTATGTGAATAATTGCTTTGAAAAATCAATAAACATATGTTTAAAAATAATTATGGAGGATGTGCATCTTGGCTGTTCACACTGTCAAAAGCCTTTGAGAAGTCTACAAATATGACGGTGCCTCTCCTCTTTGAGACCTTGAGTTCCTCAATGATTCGCCTTTTGCCAGAATCTGTGGAAGGCATGGATCTTTTTTTGGTTCCGTCGAAGAATCGGGTCAAGATGAGGGGTGATCCTGTTTTTAATACCACTACGCTATCATCTACACTACAGTACCATTTACTTTCATTTTTATTTCATTTATTGTTGTGTGTCAGTGTCATACACTTCAATGGTTTGAGTAAACGGAGACTAAATCGGAATGCAATTGTGTGGAGTACAATATAATGTTATGTTGTGTCTTGTGTGTGTATGTTTCCTCTCCGTTTCAATATTACCTATATTATCGGGTTATGGTGCGTGCGCACACACACACACACACACACACACACACACACACACACACACACACACACACACACACACACACACACACACGCACACACACACACACACACACACACACACACACACACACACACACACACACACACAAGTGCTGTCCATGGTACTGATTTTCCTGTACACTGACTCCATCTGTCACCTGATTGTCACCAGGTGGCTGCAGCGAACAATAACACACAATAATATCATAATCCAGGCATATCTACATACTGTATGTACACAATTGTCAGCAGTATACAAGCCTACATTATACGCGCCGCCCCCGCCATCTCCATCTTCTCTATGTGCATGAATGCAGCAGGTGTACCCTCGCACACCACTCCCTCACATGTGTTTCTCTCTCCACAATGGCAGCCCCCCCACCCCCCGCCCCCTCCTCCGCATATGGGGCGTCAGTAACCTTTGACCCCATACAAGAACCCCCTCCCCAGGAGAGCAATAACGCGCCGGTTGATTTAGACCGGGGAGGTTATTGCCACTGCTTTAGAGCTAATAAGCAGAGTACAGCACAAAGGGCCCACTTTGCTTGGTTGAACGGAGTGGGAATTATGCACATGGATAATATATATATATATATAGAGAGAGAAAGAGAGAGAGAGAGAGAGAGAGAGAGACCCCTATACATTTTAGACTAATTGTGTAGGGAGAGAGAGAGAGAGATAGAGAGAGGGGGGAGGGGGGTGGCATTATTATGCATACCTAGGGGAATATGGACATACTGTATATCGAGACTTGAAAAATATTGCATTTCCACGTCCCTCTGTCCTACATTGCCTCTAGGTAATTTCCCCAATGATGACCCCTGTGAACCCTATAAAATATATTCATCCATTTGGTTCCATTTTGTTGCTGTTGGGAAAAAAATATTTTTAAATTTCTTCCTTTTTCTTCATAACTTAATGTACTACTTCTTCATACTGCAGCATCACACAAAAATACAGCAATGCATTTTGAGCTTGAAAAGCTGCTATGTTTTGCTATTTTTTTATTTGAGTTACGAAAAGTTTCAGACATATGAGGTTTGATTGATTGATTGAAAGATGTATTAACAGATTGGAGAATCACAGTACATTTCAAGCACAACTCAATACAAAACTGTTAACTGTGGACGACACCATAAAGCATTACACTTGTTTACAATAGGGTCCACCATCTTCAATTCATCATACCGTGCGTGTCAGTAACCAGGGCGCCTTCCAATTGAACATGTTTGTAGCTATAACCCAAACACAGTTCACAGCACTGGAATGCTTTTGATGAATTTCCAAGACCTTTGGTCAATATAATATTTATTCAGGAGAAATGGGATCATTGCCGATAAAGAGATATTAGCCTGGGCATGTATGAACAGCACTTGGAATATCAGTCGATGGCAACACTTTAACCGACTAACAAGTATGATTATGCCCAAAGCTATAGTCAAGATGTTTATGAAGATCCCTTTTTGCTGTTTTTTTGTTTTTCCTGTCGCTGTTTGTTTTTGTTTTTCAATTTGTCTTCTTTCTGTAATTCTGTAATCTGATGATAATGTTTGCATTGTCAATAATCATTTCTTTAAAAAAAAGATGTTTATGAAGAGAATGTCAACCATTTTAGAGCATATAGGAACATTGTGCTGAGGGAACTTAGGGTTCAGGGACCAGGGTTGTGCTAACATGAGTTGATTCAAGTACAAAGGGTTGAGGGAACATGGCTTAGAAACCAGAGTTGAGGGAACATATAGACAGTAAAGGTCCTTGCAAACTGCTTGCAGACTTTCTTTTTATTATTATTATTTTTTAATCCCACGATTTTGTAAACCATTTTTTCAACCCAGTGTCAATTATCTAATGTAATCCCTCTGCCAGCCTGGGGAGAGCAACGAACTGACCTCATGCTTCCTTCTATGCATGAGGAGTCCAAGCAGCTTCTTTACATGACCTGACAGGAGGGCAGTAGCGCATGGAAGGAACACGTTATTCCAACCAATTCCTTTCCCCTCCATCAGGCGCCCCGTCTGACGAGGATTACTGCATGTTTTTTGTGAGGGTATCTACCATAGGGGACACAGGGAGAACATTCAAACTCCACATAGAAAGGCCCTTTAGCCAACCCCACCCAGGGGCGCGGTCCTGTGAAATTGTCGCACGCGTGCTTGTTTCGCGTGTACACGCCCACGGGCGACTAGACCTGGATTGTGGTGAGCTTTCTTTTCACGCTATATATACACATCCCACAGCAGACCTGCCGCTGATCATGCAGGCAAGAACACCTGTGTAACTCGCTGCCCGTCTGAAAGGGCCTTTAGGCTGAGTTGCATGCATTCACCATTGTAAATAGTTTGTACCACTCACCACTCACAACTCACAAATCACAAAACAATGTAAAATAAATCTGCAGTCAACTTCAAATCATGTAATACTGTGCATTTTGATTCAGTCCACATATGCACGCACACATGTACACACACACACACACACACACACACACACACACACACACACACACACACACACACACACACACTCACACACACACACACACACACACACGATCAGCAAACATTTGTTTTTAACTTAAAATATCCATTATTGCAGCAGGATTAGTCATGACTCTGCTCTGCGCTCCATTGTTTTAAGCCCACGACTAGATGGGCTAATCTGCGTGTATACAGCATTGTGTATTTCACCCTCACTGTGGTTGCATTGCTGCAGATGAGAAAACCTGGAGTGTATTTTGGAGTCTTGCTGGCTGGCATTCAATGGTGTCTCCCTATTTGTTTTTCTGGAGATGAATCAAATGATTGGCAGTCAGAGCGCGTGCTACACGATAGCGCTAAACCTTGGCCTGGGCGGCGAGCTCTTCAATTATTCAGCAAGCAAGACCGAGAGAGACAGAGAGACATAGTGAGGGTGTGTGGTGTGTGTGTGTGTGTGTGTGTGTGTGTGTGCGTGCGTGCGTGCGCGCGCGCGTGCGTGCGCGCGTGCGTGCGTGCGTGCGTGCGTGCGTGCGTGTGTTTGCGTGTGTGTGTGTGTGGGGGGGGGGGCATGTGCGTGTAGGGGGGGCGGGGCGGGGTTGAGGGGGTGTGTGGCTGTGTGGGTGGGTGAGCATACAAGATGTGTTTGCGAGTGAAAGAGAAAGTAGCATAGGGAGCCATGGTAGGAGGGAGACAATACATGAAAAACCATGAGCGAGAGAGAGAAAGAGAGAGAGAGAGAGAGAAAGAGAGAGAGGGAGAGAGAGAGAGAGAGAGAGAGAGAGAGAGAAAGAGATGCAAGACATTACCTGATGTCACCCAGCATATAAGTCTGATATCACCAAGCTTTAATTCACCAATGCCCCAAAATACTGACTTTATAGCTACTGTATAGTAGCCACTGACCTGGGCACATAGGGTTTATTTCTAATGCATATTTAGCTTACATTAATGTATCTTGTATTGCTTCGTCTCTCTCATGTTGTGTTATTGACCAATGGCTATAGACTGTTTTTGTGTCTGCCCATGTGTCTGTCTGTGAATAACAGCTAATCTCTGGCACCGCTGGACACCTGGACCGATATACAGTAGGCCAAAACTGTATACAATAATATAGTTAACACCTGGGATTCAAACTCGGGTTTCCCCCCTGAAAGTCCAATATCTTAACCACTAGACCAAAGGGATCTCCCCATGGACCAGGGGAGAGTGGCTCAGGCTGAGGCTCTGAGCCACTCTGCAACACTCACCACCCCTTTGACCTCCTCCCACAGAGAAACCCCATCCAGGTCACGGCACCATTGTAACGCCCGGGATTCGAACTCGGGTCTCCCGTGCGAAAGTCCAATATCTTAACCACTAGACCAGAGGAGATCTTAGACTTTTGAGGCCATCAGGCTGAGGCTCTGAGCCACTCTGCTATATACCCTAAATGTCCTCACTTGCCAAAATGTCCCTCGCATTTCTATCCTTGTGAATGCACTGGGTCCTCACAAAAATAGAAGTGCACAAGCGTAAACTCCTGCACACAGGAAGGATTCTAAACTAGTTTGGGTGCCAGGGAAAATTTGGGTGCGGCACCCAAACTAGTTTCTGAAAATGTGTTAATTTTACTTCATGACAATCTCTTGATTTTTTCTTTTCCATTTCTTTTAAATGCGTTATTAATTTCTTTCTTTTTAATTTCTGGAAATATTTTGAAATATTTTTTGATGGGTTTTTGGTGGAAATGGTTTCGAAATAATGTTAAAACTACAACGATGACAATGCAGGATTTCCTCACGAACGCATGAAAAAAATGGTTCGGCGACCCACATTGGGCCGCAACCCAATGTTTTGGAAACGTTGTGCTGCTGCAGCATATGGGTCAGATGTAATCGTGGTAATTTCACCCTCCCTCCCCCAATCAGCTCTGAGACAGATAGTCTATAAGTCCCATTTGTAAAGCACGGCTACGCTACACTGGAGAGGAAATATGACAGATAAGAGAGAAGTCTTGTAATAAGCTGCTGCTGTGGAATCTGATGAACAGTGGTGGAAGAGGTACTGTACTCTGATTTCATAGCAACACCACAATATAAAGGTATACTGTTACAAGTAAAAAGTCTTGCATTGAAATTTGACTATAACAGTACTATCAAAATAGTACTTACAGTACCAAATTAATGTACTCAAATGTTTCAAAGTTTTGAGTCACATTGAGTGCTTGTACTGTGTTCAAAGAGCTTATAGGGCTTAAATGGTGAATGCATGTATTGTAATACAATAATTTTAAAGTAACAAGTAACTAAGGTTTTCAAATAATTATTGTACTGTAGCAAAAAGTTAAACATTTGCGTCTGAGATGTGAAGGAGTAGAAGTAAAAGTACAGAAAATTGGAAAAAGAATCCTCAAAATTACGGGTACAGTACTTGAGTATGTGTACTTTCCTGCACTGCTGATGGAGTGCTTTTTGCCAGTTAGCTGGAGAAATAGTATCAACTCTCAAGAATCATAAAAAAAAAACAGGGGAAGCAAATTAACTTTGTTGATTAGCGGCAAGATGGAGGAAGTGGCGTGGAAACGACTTCAGCACCCCGCTTGGGAAATCTGCAGGAGTGTCTGATATCAGGAGTGGGGGGGAAAGAAAATATAATAATACAAATAACAATGCACAGAGAGATACTGCGCCTCCTCAGAGGAAGGTACTTTAACGAGAGGAACACTACTCTCTCTCTCTCTCTCTCTCTCTCTCTCTCTCTCTCTCTCTCTCTCTCTCTCTCTCTCTCTCTCTCTCTCTCTCTCTCTCTCTCTCTCTCTGACGGTGTGAAACACTCATTAAATTGGCCAATAGGTCCAGAGCTTATCTCCTGTTTCCTTGCTGTGAGGCAGCTTAATGTACAAGTACACCCCTGGCCTGGACATGACACTAGTATGTCACATGATGTGCAAGTTCACCCCTTGGACACAACGCTAGTATGTTGCAGGGACCACCCTGCACGTCTCTAAATGTTTTGATGAATTGAACATGGTGGACCCTGTTGTAAACAAGTGTAATGCTTAATTGGGTCGTCCACTCACAGTTAACAGCCTTTGTATTGAGTTTGTGCTTGAAATGTACTGTAATTCTGCAAACTGTTAATACAATTTTCAATCAATCAAAACCAATTCCAACCCTTGATGGTGCCAAGCAGAGATCGAGGCATCATTATACTCTTTAGTATGACTTTGACCAGAGATTGAACGCCATGACCTCCAAATCTCAGGGCGTTCATACTAACCACAAGGCCACTAAGCTGACAAAGACAGACATAAACATAAACCTGATAGTTGTGCACCAGTGCCGTGCACGTATGGTCTATTTCCACGTGCAACGATGGGAAACATCTGGTCAGTTGTATCCTTTAGGATTGTAGCGATTCCGGTTCCTCATCCGATTCCCTCTTAACAGTCCAATTCCTTGGCTTGTTGTCTTCAAATCCCTTCAAATCCACATGAATACTATATAGAACATAAATGGCACAGCACATGTACTTTATGAAATGTATAAAAAACATCTTTCTAAGGTGGTTGTAAAATAATGTTAACAAGTTTATGTGAAATGTACTTCATGATTACCTTAGATGTAGCTTTCTGTAATGCCCACGTCCCACCATTGCCATGGTGATGACATTAAGTAGTAATTCCCAGCACCTGAGCTGAGCTGATTTGGAGCTCTATAAGAGTCACTTGTTTGACTGTGATTCGCCCTTATAGCACTGACGAAGGTCCCAGGACCCAAATGTTTGCTTGCTAATTTTAACTCACTATGAGCAAAGTGCACTTTATTGCCAGCCCAGTTAGGGCCCAGTTAGGGCACAGGTAGGGCCGGACCTTAATTACCTGGCCTGTTGAGAACTCTGCGGCTGTGCTAATAACTTTGGGGCAGTCAAAAGGGAGACATCGAAGAGGAGAGGACTGTCAGTTTTTCCTTTTGTTTGTGAGACTACCGCACCTGAAGTTAAAGGCAAAATAGTGACTGTCTCTTCTGACCAGTATAAAACAGAGCATCTGCACCTTGTTTGCTTGATTGCTTATGCAAAAAGCCTGTGTGAACGCATTTCACACAAATTTCACATGCACAGACAGACCAAAGGAGGCACAGAATGTGACATTGACGCTTCAAAATATATTATTACCATAACTTCACACAAATTAATTCAGTAATGAATGAAATAATGTTTTAACAACTTAAATACAGCCTCATTATGAACTTGGTCTTAGAAAACATAAAGCAAAATAGGTGTTCCAAATAGACCCTTACAGGTAAACTCTCAGAGTGATGGTGATCCTTGAATGGGGGTATTTGAGATGTATTGTAATTGAACAGCACAAGTGAAGTCCACATATACCAGTGTGATAAAACCGCTTCCGGAAACAGTTCCAAATGTTCCCCAATGCTGAATCCGGTTCCTCGAGGCTCCTCCGGTTTCCGGGTCTGTATCCTTATTTGATTTGTTTCCATGCAGTTACAGTAACAGTTGTGTAATAATAACATGGCTGCCGTTGGACAGTGATCATATGTTCAGAGTGTACTGGAGGCCATATGCCAGCATGCGCCCGGGAGGATGGATTCTGCCATTTGAGCTGTAAATAGAACAAAAAGGAGCCGTGGGAGGTGGTTCATTGCAGCTGTTTCCATGGCAGGTAAGTATGGTTGCGCATGTGTTTGTGTGTGTGCGCAACTGTGTGCGCAACAACACGTACGTGCATGCGTGCGTGCATGTATGCATGCGTGGGTGCGTGCATGCGTGCGTGTGAGGGTGCGTGCGTGTGTGTGTGAGGGTGCATGCATGCATGCGTGCGTGCGTGTGAGGGTGCGTGCGTGTGTGTGTGTGAGGGTGCACGCATGTGTGCTTGTGTATTTATATTTTGTTATTTTGTATGAAATGTTTTCCATAGCTCAAAATTATCCTACTATCCTATCCTATCATACTGATAGAAACCAGATTTGAACATTCCAATGATTAAGCCAAAGTAATACACCCCTAACGGGTCCATTTGGTTCCATTTCGGACCAATAGGAATAGGATAGCATTTGGCTTTGGAGTTATTTTCTTTGCGTGTTTCATTGTTAAATTAATTTGTTGCTCGTTTTGTTTTGTTTGTTTTCGTTTTGTTTTGTTTAGATTTGGTGAAAGTAGCGTGCTGGTTGTATTTGCCGATCATCAACTATACTTTTTTAGTATAGTCCTACATTTAACGTTGCAGTTGTGTGAACGCACCGCCTCCACGGTTTGAATCAGATGTCTATCTCCCACACATCAACGCTAGCATTGTTAGGGCCGACACATCAAGACATTCACACCGCCTCTACTGAAAAGAACACGCACAGAAGCATTATATTCTTCAAACAACTTGACAATCAAATCGAGAAAGGGGGAGAAAATCATTGTAATAATTTGATAAAAATTACATACATAAAACCTATCCTGCTCTTCTTTCGGGGAGAAGGAAAGGAGAAAGAATTAGATGGAAGAAGGAGTGTGCTTTTTGAGGTCACGGAGTTGGCGTAATTGCGCGGGTTTAAGAAATGCTAATGCACAATGGGCTTATTAATTCTATTCTGCTCATTTCAAATGACTGACTGCACTTAATTAAATCACACTGATTAGACCTCTCCAGACCTTCCATCCACAACCACGTAATTATGACAAATAGAGGCCCTCGACGTCGAATCTGGAGCCCAGGTAAAATCCTCAGTGTTCATTTAACCATTTGGTTCCATTTTGTGCACTCTCCCTCTCAGAGTTGTGATAAAGTGCATAAATTGACACTTTAATGTGCATGTGTGTATGACGTTGGTTACGCACAGTAAAATGGCGAGCTCTGGAGAGACAATGGGCTGTCTCTGACAGCCCATCGAACATGCAACACGCTGTCAGGCCAGAGCCTATATGTCTCTTTTCCTGCAAGATGTGTTGCAGGACGCACGCACGCACGCACGCACGCACGCACACACGCACGCACGCACACACACACACACACACACACACACACACTAGGGTGACCAGATCCAGATCCTTGGTACTGTAGCCCTAGGGGAATATTTCTCATAAATATGCTTAAAAACACATCTTGCAGGAAAAGAGACAATGAGAGAGCTTTACAACATAAAGCCAGTTGGCCAGCCTATTATGGAGTCTAATATCTCCCCCGGTGCATATAGGGATATCCCTTTGGTCTAGTGGTTAAGATGTTGGACTTTCACGCGGGACTTGGAAAAGCCCCCCCCCGGGACTTGGAAAAGCCCCCCCCGCCTTCTTCCCTTTCTTTTATTCTTGGAGGAACGGCACAATGGGAAGTTGGGAACTGTGAACAAAAACTATAATTTCCCCCACTCTTTTACTTGTAAAACCATGATGTGACAATAAGGACTTCTGATTATGGTTCTGGATTCTGACTCTCTCTCTCTCTCTCTCTCTCTCTCTCTCTCTCTCTATCTCTCTATCTCGCCCCTCCACTGTGTTGACAATCAGGGTGTAATCTTAAGCATAAATGACTCCTCTTAAGCAGAGCCGCGGGGCAGAGCCTTGGATGGTGATATTTTCCCCTTAATTAGCCAGACACGTTATTACCATGAAGCACTTTTCCACCTCTCCACCGCCCGTTCTAATTACATTGTTCCCACTGCCGTGACATGTCCTTTCATTTGCCGACTTGCACTTTGAAGGAGCGTGTGTGTGTGTGTGTGTGTGTGTGTGTGTGTGTGTGTGTGTGTGTGTGTGTGTGTGTGTGTGTGTGTGACTGTGTGTGTGTGTGTGTGTGTGTGTGTGTGTGTGTGTGTGTGTGTGTGTGTGTGTGTGTGTGTGTGTGTGTGTGTGTGTGTGTGTGTGTGTGTGTGTGTGTGTGCGTGTGCGTGTGCGCATGCGTGTGCGTGTGCGTGTACATGTGCGTGTGCATGTGCATGTGCGTGTTTGTCAGAGAGAGAGGGGGAGAGAGATATACTCTTATGTTATCTGTGGTTGTGTTTCACTGTTTATGAGTGTTGTTGTTGCGACAAAAGAAGGTTAGCCAATGGAATACAGCCACCCTAAACTACAATCTGTACCAAGTAGACCGCTAGACCTACTGCACATGTAAACAGAGCTGCTACCTTTAAACACATGCATCTTAAAATCTGAGCGTTATTTTGTAAACTATTGAAATAGTCTTGATGCTATTTGGTCCTTTTAACTATACACAACAGTAGCAGATTCAAAGTTCAAATTCAAGCTGTGGATTTGCTACTTGTGAGGCTTTTGTGTTGAACGCTGTAGTATGATAAAGTAGGGCATTCATTTATGGAATAAAAGTTAGAATATGGAGATGAGAGGTTTCTCCCCGACAGCAACGATATATTATCAGGTCAGTCAGTCAGTCAGTCAGTCAGTCAGTCAGTCAGTCAGTCAGTCAGTCAGTCAGACAGACAGGCAGGCAGGCAGGCAGGCAGGCAGGCAGGCAGGCAGGCAGGCAGGCAGGCAGTCAGTCAGGCAGGCAGGCAGGCAGACAGACAGACAGACAGACAGACAGACAGACAGACAGACAGACAGACAGACAGACAGACAGACAGACAGACAGACAGACAGACAGACAGACAGACAGACAGACAGACTACCCTGCTGCCTTATGAGAGAGTACAGCCCATCAGGTTGTAATGAGACGGAAAGGGGGAAAAAAGCAGGAAAATACATCCCGTCAAGGAGAAAAGAGAGAGAGAGAGACAGACGTAGAGAGAGAGAGAAGAGAGAAGACAAATGGAGGTTTGAGTGCCTTTTAAAAGCGACAGCACAGAGGGAGCGGGAAAATAGATAAAATTAATAAATAAACAAAACAAAAAACAGATGAAGAAGTGTTTTCGTGTTTTTCGAGAGTGTGCCAAGAGTTGAAGGCCGCCGTCTCCGTGCAATTAGCGAGAGTGGAGCTAATGCGGAGGCCAAAAAATGCTCCTCGTGCAATATTAATGTACTTTGATGGACGCATTAAACAAAGCTTTAAAAATGGGCCTATCTCTCATAGCACAACTAAGTGGAGTGAATGTGTTATGCGTTTTTCTTGTCTGACGAAGTTAAAAACCACCCTGTGATTTAACATTTTACAATCATCATCATCTGCTGCTTGACATTACAGAATACAGCAGGCAATGTTTTATTTCAATATCTGATGTTCTGCCAGATGTACACTTTATTTACTTTTGCGTTAAGAATTAAATAGGCCTATACCGATTACTTATACTGAAATATGCGTGCAAGGATAAGGTCCTTTGCACAAAGGATTTGTGCGTGTAGGCTACAACATCAGAATGTCCGTCGGAATTGGAATCAGAATCACTTATTGTCTTGTATGGTAACTTTGCATGTTGTTGCTGACCTCATGTATGCCCAAAACGACTGCTTTTCTGGAAATGTAAAATGCTATACGCTATATAAATGCACCATTTACCATTTGCCCCTTGGGGCTTTTTGTGGTATACTTTTAGCACAGCCTTTGACTGTACTATACTTTACGGTTAACAATTTTGTTAAAGTATTCAAACAATCAATTTATACTTTAACTTAAATGTTGAACTAGTGTTCAACATTTACAAAACTCACAGACAGAATTAATCACTTACATGTTCAAATGTGCATGTTGTAAGCTTGTAGATCGGCCATTTTGTCTACTTTTAGCGATCATGCGTCATAAATTTGTATAGAAAATATTGAAACTAGCCTATCTCCAAGCTTGATTATCTGATTATTTCATTACTCGAAAAAGCAATCAGTACAATAATTGCTTAGAAAATAATATAGTCACAGCCCTACCCGTGTGACACAAACAGCAGTTTAAATTAATGTGAATTAATCGCACAGAATAATGCTCCTGCTTTGTAAATAGCTTAAGAGTTATATTATTTGCAATGCCAGGAGTTTCTATAGTTTCTAAAAACGTGTACATTAACCCATTAAGACCTGAGGCTGATTCTACAAATGCCTTCTAAATCAGTAGTTCTCTTTTGTGCCAAGGACCCCAAAAGGATATGTATTTGGCCGCGGACCCCCATCTGAAAGTAACATTCAAATTAAAAAAAATGTAAAAAAAAAAAATCACATTGAAGATTATTCTAAAATAGCAGATTCACATCTGCATTTTTTTCCTTCGCATTGAGCTTGTACATCGGATATTTTTTCGAATAGTAGCGAACGCTAAAATCTAAAATTACACAGATGTCTTCTCATTTTTAATGGGTAAAATACTGTGTACATACATACACAGCACTGAGTTCTTAGTGTCAGTACTCACATAACACTAAAGACCCTTTGAAATGGAAATTAAAGTGCATATTTGCACCGTTACTATAGCTACCGTATTGTTGTGAGTAACCATCCATTAAGAGCGGTCTTTATGACACAGGTGCTGCCCAAGGTCACCTGCAAACACAATGGGAGGGACTTATCAATGCGAACATTGATCATGCAATGAGAGTCATGGCTTGAAAGAGACGGAACACAAAGATGGATGAAAGATGTGCACATATGGAAGAAGTACTAAGATGTTGGAGCAGCACGGACAATTCAAGTCTTTTATTTAGGTGCTATAGTATAACAAAGATACGGTCTTCATCAGAGTCATGACTGTGGTACGATAGCACCTAAATAAAAGGCTTGAATTGTCCGTGGTGCTCCAGCGACATCTCCTTCCTCTGTTCCTGTGATGCAACCGACTATAGCCACTCCAGGCTTGAGGCACGTTGGTAGATTCCCTTTGTTCTTAACTACTAAGATGTTACTTAAAAACTCATTGACTGCCAGAATTGATTTCGACTGCCAGAATTGATTTCGACTGCCATAATTGATTTCAGACTGTGTTGTGTCCGTCCGATCCCTGCCAAAATAGTCCTTTCGGTGAGGTGCCTTTATCAAGGAGCAAAACTTACCCCAGGTCTTGACCAGAAGTTAGCAAACGGTTAAGTGTGGGAGGATCGCGAACCACCGGAGGAATTCATTTTGTAACCGTGACCAGCAGCGCCTTTGTTATGAGCCGGGGAAAAAAATCGCTTTGATCAAAAACAAAATCTGGGAAATAGAATCAGAGATAAATGGGGTTTTACAAGTCCAGTTATCATTGAAGTCTATGGGCACAGCCATCTTGTTTCCGGTTCATTGACTGTTTATCGATAGCTATAGCTAATAGCAACCGTACACTAAACATATGATTGTGTGTGTGTGTGTGTGTGTGTGTGTGTGTGTGTGTGTGTGTTTGTGTGTGTGTGTGTGTGTGTGTGTGTGTGTGTGTGTGTGTGTGTGTGTGTGTGTGTGTGTGTGTGTGTGTGTGTGTGTGTGTGTGTGTGTGTGTGTGTGTGTGTGTGTGTCACCCCCATGTTCCATCTGCCAGTACTAGCAGGAAAGCCCGAATACACAACTGGCATATCCTTCAACCACCACCACCACAACAGAACTGCCTCTAAATAGACTCAAGTCCCGCCACCCGTACAACAAGGCAGCACAAGAGCTGCTCAGGTCCATCCCTGAGGACCTGTCTATACAGAGGCATGGCTGGCAGCAGCCTGGAAGCAGGAGTGGGAGTCAGCCGGGCCAGCACACATCCACCGTTACATCCAGGACCCGGGAGGCGGCGTCGAAGGAGAGGAACTGCCACGCCGGCAATGGCCGCTGCTGAACCGCCTGCGACCTGGGGTCGGACGTTTCAAAACATCCATGACGAAGTGGGGCCTGACGGACGGAGCAGCGTGCGAGTGTGGGGAGCCGGAGCAGACCGCTGACCACATAATCACCACCTGTCCCCTGTATAACCTACCCTCGGAGGCCTGTTCCCTGTATAACCTACCCTCGGAGGCCTGTTCCCTGTATAACCTACCCTCGGAGGCCTGTTCCCTGTATAACCTACCCTCGGAGGCCTGTCCCCTGTTACTATAACCCACCCTCGGAGGCCGGCCTATTCCATGTGGGATGTGAGAAGAGGGCGTGGCTGCACGCTACTGAGCTGGACATCTGATGATACTAAATAAATACTAAATACTAAAACACACACACACGTGCACATGCGCACTTGTGTGAGAGAGAGTGCAGGAGAGGGAGAGAGTTTATACTGTATTTGTCAAAGCAGGAGCGATTACAGTTTGAAACACCCCGCCCCACACAGAGAACAGGATTACGGTGGTGTATCCTATATTACAATTGAAAACATGTGCCCAAAAGCACGCACAGGAACAAAAGGCACCAGCTACTACGTCACTGACACACTGCAACACGCTGCAACACACACTGCAACAACACACTAACACGACACAGCCTTACCCTCCGCGTCGATCCACGGCTATCTCCTCATGTCGCGCCGCACGACCACATTCCACAACACCCGCGTAAAAACTGTCATTGCACTGCCACTAAAGCCGCCTCCCGTCCACACTCACAAACAACATCAATATCAATAATAAACACAAACACGCCACAAGCACCGACACCCCCGCCTAATTTGTTGCCAGGTCTATGAAAACTAGCCCAGAAAAAATGCCATTCAACACGCTACTTACAACTCGCTTACAATTCGCGGACCTGGCAACACTGCATCCTGTTTTCCCATTGGCTACGGTTGCTACAACACGCATTTGCACTGCATGATGGGAGCAACACAGCTTAATGTAGGGGTCACCGATTGCTGTGCTACATCCCCCTCATGTTCTCAACACCCCCTTCGGCTACACCACACACACTAATGCAACAGGCCCCTTATTGGCTAGCCCCCTCACATGGCGATCCCCACGCAGCCAGCCACACACACACAACGGCCACGTTCGCAAATATCGCACTGAGCGCACTGTGCAAATGCAATGAAAACTAATAGGCGAGTGTGCTTCGGTGCGGTATTTCCCAACGCGCCCATCTCATCCACACAACGCGCGCAGTCGGATGCCAAGCTCTTCCGCGATTTATTCCTTTCCCAGTCTCACCACACCACGGACTCATTGTAACCTCGCATCAGTGTCACTGCAGACACGTCATCACACTGTGGAGGATTTGTGACTGAGTGACTGTGTGTGTGTGTGTGTGTGTGTGTGTGTGTGTGTGTGTGTGTGTGGTTTGATTTCAGCATTTTTTACACTGCACAGTTGCGCAGTGCACACCATGGGACAAATCGGCTTTTCACCCCCTGCCACTGTGCCCACAAACGCATGTACAAGAGGAAAACAATCTAAACATTATATACTAACGTCAGCATCGGGCAGATTAACACACACAAGCGTTATTAGTTGAGTTTTCTTATTGAAGTGCCTCTGATTTGTAACTGTGCGTTTATGTCAGTCAGCGATGCGATCCGTTGTTATTCAGCCACCAGCAGCAACATACGCACGGACTGGAGAGAGGCGACGTGTTTCTCTCCCTTCGGCTCATGTAGCCCTCATTGTAACTACAAATATTGTTCCCGAAGAAACAATGTGGGGTCACTGCAATCCAAAAGATTGTAGGCCTACTATAATGCAGTCAAGGTCCCCACAAAAATATACTACAGTATGTTCTGCTCCATTCTCAACATCTTTTGGTTTCCAAAAACACTAACTTATTGTAAGTAAACCAAAACAGTAAAAAGCAGTTTCATGTGTGCTTATTTTAAATTAATTTAATTTGCTTTGATGTGAAAATAAAATACAACAAATACTAATAATACCCATCTGTTAATACATGTGAAGGGCACAATACTGGGTTTAAAAACACAGCTGAAACATGAAGTGGAGTCTGTCAAATCTCGCAATTTCCTTCTTCCCATTGCGCTGCAACGGAACTAGGATGAGCCGCCCGAAGGGCGGCGAAATTCTAGTAAGTGTACGTGTGGGAGCGCGTGCCTGCACGTGTGTGTGTGTGTGTGTGTGTGTGTGTGTGTGTGTGTGTGTGTGTGTGTGTGTGTGTGTGTGTGTGTGTGTGTGTGTGTGTGTGTGTGTGTGTGTGTGTGTGTGTGTGTGTGTGTGTGTGTGCGTGTGTGTGTGCGTGCGTTCGTGCTTGTCTCGAGGCCTGTGATGACCTTTAGCGTGTTGTCACAGTGAGCAGGGTGACCTGGCTGTACTCATTAAAACCAGTGGAATGGATCATTCACCGCTAATTGTTTTCTACTGACAAATGGTTGCTCTGACTGCCATAGACTGCTGCTGCCGCGCTGCGGGCCCCCTGGCTGCCGAGAGCACCAAGACTGCTACTAATGAGAACCGCCACTCTCCGACCGCACGCACTGTGTGTGCGTGTGTGCGTGCGTGTGTGCGTGCGTGCGTGCGTGCGTGCGTGCCTGCGTGCGTGCGTGCGTGCGTGCGTGTCTAAAGTGTGCAATATGATTTTGTTGTGTCTGTCTGTCTGTCTGTCTGTGAATGTTTCTTTATTTGAGAAAGAGACAGCAGGTTTTTGGTTGGTGTACGTGCATGCTCCGCACCCGCACGTGTGTGTGTGTGTGTGTGTGTGTGTGTGTGTGTGTGTGTGTGTGTGTGTGTGTGTGTGTGTGTGTGTGTGTGTGTGTGTGTGTGTGTGTGTGTGTGTGTGTGTGTGTGTGTGTGTGTGTTGTATAGGAAACGCTGCTACATTAAACTCAGCATAAGCCATTAAGGTATTTTTCTCATGTCAATCATTGGAACAGTGAGTGTTTCATCTGAGTCTGAGTGTTTCGAGACAGCATTTTGTTTACCACAGAACTCATCTCAATACAGGACGTGCAGCAGTGGCTGGCTGGGAACCGAAAGGTTCCTGGTTCGATTCCCGGGACGCCTCCTTCCTGGCTGCATGCATCATGTTGAAGTGTCTTTGAGCAAGACACTGAATCCCTACCTGCTCCCGATGAGCAGGATGGTGCCCTTGCAAGGTTGCACATTGTATAAAGTGCTTTAGATAAAGGATTTATATCAATGCAGATCATTTACAGCCACTAGTCCACTGCCCTGAAGATGCAGCATGCAGGAATAGCATGCAGTATGTCTTGCATCATGGTTAATGTCTTGCCACTTTAGATATTTGGCCACAATGACACTGCATTGTAGCCTAGAACAAGGGCTAGTCGGTCATATGATGTCAGTCGTCTTTGAGGTATGACTCCAAATGACTCCCCCACCCCACCCTCTCTCTCTGCTGTGTGTGTTACTCCTTCGGCACAGGCTTCAACAACGACCCTGCTGTTGACGTCAGACTCAGTTTCATCTTTACCATAGCGGTCCTCTCTCTTCCCTTCTGTTCTCCACTTTTCCCCTCTGAATTGACCCCCACCCACCTCTCCCCCCCCGTGTCCACCTGTTCCGCGGTCCACTGGAGGGACTGTGTTTCCCATCAGGGGAGCCCACCTTCTCTTACCCAAATACCACCAACACCTCCCCCAAACAATTGACAAAATCTACTCGGAAATTGCCCAAATTTACAATTTGTAAATTGATAAAATAATGATAAAATAATTTTCACAATCACTGTACGACTACGAGAAGTATAAGTGGTCTGGGTGTACATGCATGTACATGTGTGTGTTTGTGTTTGTGCTCTCAGCTTGTGTCGGCTGTAAGAAGAAAAGGAAAGGCTGTAAATCACTGTCCTATGCCCACCCTCACTGCACCTCCAGCCGGCCGCACTCCAGCGCCAGTCCATCGGGGGAACGGAGGGAGGCAGTGAGGCGTGTTGCCACTAACCACCCCCCATCCGCTCCCCCCCTCCCCCACCCCCGATGCCCACCGGTGCCCGTCGTCGGTGTCAGGGGGCCCCAGCTGCAGGGTCCGCCACGGCGCGGTCATTACGGGATGATGGATAGCTTCATATCAGGTGCGTAAAGCGTCGCGAGCGCCGGCGATGGGCCATCTGGCGGCTGGCCCACAGTGATTTGGGGGAAGTCGATCGGGGTGGGGTGGGAGTGAGGGTGGGGTTGGGGGGTCTCGTCTGCGAACGAGGGAGACGCGGCGAGCCGCGGCGAAGCGTTGATGGATGGCGCCAGAAGTTCCTGCCGCCAATCAACACTTGTGCGGTTTGTGCGCACGTGAGTGCACATAGGTCTATACGCTCTCACAAACACAACGTGGCCCTGCAGAACCATGGTACACACACACACACTCAACAGACACACTCTCTGACTCTCTCCCTACGATCCGTTGCACACACCTAATTGCATTCCCTCTCTGCTGCATTCCCCCTCTCCCCAGTGTGTCACAGTGTCTCTCATCTGTTCTCCCTCTGTCACTTTCTAATATCATCTCCCTTCTATTCTCTCTCTCTCTCTCTCTCTCTCTCTCTCTCTCTGTCTGTCTCATGTGTCAATACCATAATTTAAAAGGATCAATAACATTATACAAACATTATACAATTCCTGTATTTAAAACTGTATTAAAAGTTCATACTAAGTATACAAAATATACTTAAAGTACCAAAAGTTAAAAGTACGCATAATGTCACAAAATGTCACATTTCAGAAAATAAATTGTGGAGTAGAAGTAAAAGTATTGAAAATCAGAAATACTAGAAAATATAGGCCTATACTAATACCTCAAAATAGTACTTAAGTACAGTATTGATTAAATGTACTTAGTTTTGTTGCCTTCATTCCATACCGAAGGAACCCAAGACCTGGGCTCTGGATGCACCCAAAGCCCGATCCAGTAACTGAGGCATGGGTATTCCCCGACGGCCATAGTGATGGATCCAACATACCAAAAGAGTTGCTTCGATGGAAGTCTTCCCCTGTTCAAAAAACGGTCATGATGATGATGATGATGATGATGATGATGATGATGATAGCAACAGTCGCTGCGCTATTCAGTGTCTATCCGTCGGTGGGCTAGACGAGACAATTATGGCTCAGGAAAGGTGAGGCTGCTCCCAAGTTTCTGTACATGGTCGTGGAAGCCTGTAACCTGAGTGCCAAAGTATCACAGTACTTTACAGGAATGCACTGCATGTCCATTCACTTACTGTATGGCTTTGACCTGTGAGTATATAGTCAATGTACTGTAGTATATCGTCAACACTGGGAAATGGAAAAAAATGACTTGTGTTCCAATGGATCCAAGGCAGTTATTATTCAGTTACAAGCTGATTAATACTTTTCATTGGTTATAAAAGCCCCTTTTGTTTTTGTACATCAAACAGCGAAATTCACAATACGTTCTGTTGTGATTCGACCGCGTCGAGTGGAGAGGACCGTGTCGTTTCTGGAGACAAAGGAGCGATGTGAGGTGGTTAATTACTTTCTTCACGCACCAATAAGGCACTTACATGATCCATAGAAGAACTTGCCTGTGCGCTCGCCCTTTCGTCGACATCAAGACCGAGGCGGCGGGGAGAAATCGTCATCATTCTGAATTGATTCTAATAAAGACAGGCTGTTGAAAAGAAAAGCTGCAAAGACATTACAAAGAGCATAGAAGAGTATGCCTGGGGCGCCCGCTGGCCAAGTGGTCCAGGCGCATGCCACATATACTGTA
>NC_136796.1:21101283-21121283 GCF_951216825.1 Electrona antarctica | reverse complement strand
CATAATTATATCACGTACAGTATGCATGCACCTTTACAGTATGTCTTATCTCAGGTACCTCTATAAGAAATATAAAATAAAACATAATAAGGACACTTATCTAAGGTACTTACCGCACTGGATAGTTAAACGATACTATGTGTAAGATCATTTGTTTGTTTTTATTGATCTCTCACCCTCTCCCCCCCCCCCCCCCCCCCCCTTCTTCCCCTTCTCTCATGGGAATAACAAAAACGATGGAGCTTGCACAAAAACAGATTTCACCCACTCTTTTACACCTGTATGTGACAATAAAGTTAATTCTGATTCTGAACCATTTTTCCTTGCATGTGATTGTCATGAGCTGGCCCGCTCCGAGGGGACACACCGAGGGGACACAAAGGAACCAGGAGGCCCGGCGCACACACGCACGCACGCACGCATGCACGCACACACACACACACACACACACAGTATGTAACTTTGCCAAGTGTTTACATAACAAGACAATACAATTCAGAAATATGGTTATTTTCTATTCCTTTTTTTCGTATTAGCCTACCTCTATGGAATTTAAATTGTTACCACAACATTGTCTAAAAGAATAGCATGTGTGCGTGCATGTGTGTGAGATTTTTTTTTGCTTTCGTAGACTATAGGCACTTTTCATTATGCATTCATACCGCGAGCTGTCTCCCAGTCACCATTAACTCTAGCATCCTTTCCAAACAGCAGCTTTCTCTAGCAGTCACATATCTCAGTTGTGATGGATGTATGAACTGATGTATTTTCACAGCACAGAGCATACAGTCACACTAAGCATTGCACATAGTGCATTCATTCAATACAGGCCTAAAACTATAAGATTGCCTGGCAGTGTGAGACTTTGAAAGGCTGCGATATTTTGATAATTTAGTTCCTATTATAGGCTTCAGAAAAAGAAAAGAAAAGACTCTAGCACACAGCAATAAGGTTTCTCTATAACCTGAAAAATGAGTTTTCACTGTGATACCGATGTTAGGAACTTAAAAGTATACTTGTACATTAGTTCCATTGATCCAAGCCTGAACACAATCAATTGATTGATCATTCAAATGAACATGCTCTAAAAATGCACGAGGCCCACCCATCTGACCACTGTCTGAGCCTATTGGCTGCCGTGGTCAGATGGGTGGGCCATGAACACTTTCGAGGTTTTCAAGTGTGCCCTGATCCAGAAAAGGTTGATAGTTTATATATTATTATAGGCTTCAGGAATATTTCTTCATCGCTTTGGAAAGGTAGTAGGTTATTTGCGTCCATATTCTCTAAACACTTACCAGTGTGAACATATAGGCCAACCGTATGTTGAATTACTATTCAACATTTGATGACAGCAAAACAGTACACTTCTTGGCTCTGTCAAATCATTGTGCCGTCCAATAAACACAGAAGCTGTCTTGTGGGGTCAGAACTACGTGGTCTTGTCTACCTGTCCACTTTTTCCTCTCTCGCACGCACGACCAGACTAAAATGTTGGTGTCTTTTTCATGTGCACCGGCATATCATTTAGGTGCACCCACACGTATATTACACACACAAGAACAGACCTTCTAAGGTGCACTGGACATATTTCTGGGTGCACATACTCACAAAATGGGTGCACTCTGTTGTATTATGTTGTATTATTATTTTTTGAGGAGCGCAAGCCCCTCCTTATACGTATGTCCATGTCCAATGGCATTCATTGAATGATATTGACAAGGAATGGCCAGTTTTGAGTGTTTGTGTAAACACAAACATTGAATGATGATAAGAGCGCCCCTCACTTCACACGGGTGTGAGTTTTCAATTTTTTCATTTTTTTTTCTTTTTAACCGTCTGCCTGCCACAAACGAGGAACACGAGGGTGTAAATTAGTACCCTAGCCCACCAAACACGAGACTCTCGTGAACCAGGGTTTACATTCTTTAATCCAAGTTTTAATGCGATCGTATAAGATACTATTGTTGCTATCGCGTCAACATAGAGTGGGACACTTGGCTGCGGCCATTTTGAAGATGCGCGGGCATCCACTTGCATTGGAAGCCCTGTCTTCAAAGGCCTGTATCGACATTGAGGGGCCGTTTTTGGCCCAGACAAGCGTTTTCAACGGACTGTAGCAGGCGCTGTTATACTCGCGGTCAACTTTTTCCACTGCGAGTGAGACAACAACAACCGGTCATAACACCACACACAGCAGTTTCTCACAGAAACATGCGATTACGGATATTTGGATGTTCAAAGTAAGTGTTACGTGCGATAAAACCTTGGCAATACGCTAGCGAGGGATTAATATCCACTGTTATAGTCGTTTGTGTGCCAGTTCCCACCTGATGTTGTGCGGGAGTCCTGACTGCTCCAGACCGTAGCGAATAAGCGCTAGCTTGCACAGCATCTTCAGTCTAGGATAGGCTAAGTGTACGATATGTAAGATGGATTGCGCCTGAGTTGTGTATCCAAAGAGGACGACACGATCTCCCACCACGCAACAGCAAATATTAGACATCCGATCTGGACCATTCCCCTTGACCTCGACCTTCTTCCAGGAGAAGGTCTCTGGAATGAATTTCCACAGATCATTGAAGCGCCGGCCCCGAGCAGAGTTGAAGCTGCCAAATATGTACAGCTCTCCATTGTAGGCAAACGCTGCATGACTCCCAAGTTGTTGTGGATGAATATGTGCAGAAGGCATCCGCAGCCAAGAGTCGGTCTCTGTGTCAAACACTCTGATGTTGTTATGGTAGTCACTCTGGCCACTCCGACCCCCAACTACAAACATCTTTGTCCCAATGGTGGTGGCAGAATGACATGATGAAGCAGGTGGCGGAGTGCCACTGCTATCAATTACAGACCAGACCATCGCGGTGGTGTCCAACTTCCGGATGTCATTAGTGTATCCAGTCTGCCGATTGTATCCCCCATGGATATACATGACCTTCCTCGAGACGCAGGCTGAGTGATACCACGTCCCCTGTGGAACAGTCCCATGAATCCTGGGCAAGAACCATCTGTGGGTCTCGACATCGAATGCGTAAAGAACGTTCTCCCAGTAGTTTCCCTTGACTTCAACCCTTCTATTACCCTTCTGTATTATCTTAGAATTCACCACCCCTCCCCAGATGTATATGGTATCTTCTATCAGTGCAGCTGTGTGTCCCTGGTGCTTGGAGGGGACCTCAAGGGGACGTTCTCCCCTTCCATTTGTCACTGGAGGCAACGTCACCCAGCATAAAGACACTGTGTTGAAGACCTGCACTTCAATCTGATCCACGTCGAACGTCTTCCCCATGTGGAACCCTCCAAATTGGTAAACCTTGTGCCCCACTGGTATAGCAGCAAACGAACATGCATTAATTGGTCTCTGGCAATATGTCATGGCTTCCGCACAGAACATCATCGCTCTCTCTCTCTCTTTGTTTTTCTGAGGTTCGGGTGGGCGGGATCAAAACTGATTTCGAGTGAGCCGTTGATGATGTTGGGTCTGGCTTTCAGAACACAGAAGGCAGTATTAAATGTAAATTTCTATTTGCTTCAGGGAGCCCTCAATATATAAACGTCCTTGAATGTGCATGTCTGCTAAATTATATAGGGTGAGCCCTGATGTCACACACGACACAAACCATTGGCATGCGTATACTGTACGTGTGTGACAACGCCGATTTGCGCAGGAGTTCTTACACGTTTCTCTTTTAAACGGCACAATTATTTATTTTATTTTTAAATGTTTATTTTGTGGCTTTCGCCTTTATTTAATTTTTATGGAGGGACAGACAGTAGGCTGACAGGAAATGGGGAGAGAGATGGGGGGATGACATGCAGTAAAGGCCGTCGGGATTGGGAGTCGAACCTGCGGCACACTACCAGACTGGGTTACCAGCCAAGGTGCCTGGACCGCTGAGCCACGGCCCAGGCCAACCCACTGAATTCTGATAGCTGATTTCCACCAAAACATTTCTAATGCTAATGGAAAGTTGATGACTTATACCACATCCAACACTAAACTGGACAAATTTGACTTACGATTACAATGTGGAATGTAATGTCTCTGGTTGTCACAGGGCCAAACTCACTTTGTGAGTCCTTCACGGGAGGAAGCTAGAACTTCACTGTGCTCTAAATTGACATTGACATTTTTCTGGATCTTTGCCAACAGAATACAGACTATAGTTTTATACTGGGTAATAGTTTTAAGTGGAAATGGTTAATGTTCTCTCTCTCTCTGCACACACACACACACACACACACACACACACACACACACACACACACACACACACACACACACACACACACACACACACACACACACACACACACACCCTCCCTCTGTTGATTCCAGCATGTCTGTAGTTACTCTTGCGTATAGCCTGTCATCTTTGTCAGCCATCAACAAAAGGAGCTGGGAACAGAAGCAGATTGTGGAGTATAGAGAGAGTCAAAGTCTATGTCATCCTTATAGGTTCTCCTCTGAGAGCACGATGCCAAGCCTATACGCTCCCCAACATAACAAGGAAGAGATGACAGTTAGACATGCAGATAGGGAGCCAAAAGAGAGAGAAACCCACAATGACACTATTGCAGACAATTGCCATTAATGACATCATTTCGCCCCACAGAGAATGCATGGGGAGGAGAACAATGAAAACTGTGTTGATGGAAAAACGAATTAATTACTGAATGCTTTTACATACAGAGAGAGAGAGAGAGAGAGAGAGAGAGAGAGTAATATACTATTATGTCAACGGAAATGCAGTGATGCATCATCGGCGTCAAATTAAATAACGTTTAGAGGCTGACAGATTTTTACAGTGTGCCTCTGTGCGTGTTTGTCTCTGTGCTATGTGTGTGTGCGTGCGTGTGTCTGTGTGTAATCTAGCAAACCACTGAACCGATGAGCACCAGAGTCCCTGTGCATGCTGCCAGTAGGCTATACATACTGTATAATATTTAACTTTATTCATATAACGGAAGTCAGTGGGTCTCTGAAACCATGCCCGAATTTGGAGTCGTATGTCACGTCACCGATATGTTGCACTCAACATTTCCAAGTGGGCCTTGTTCCAGAAAAGGCTAAGAACCGCAGTCATAGACGGCTGACGTCACAGGCTGCCCTGATGAGGTCCAAGATCCACATCCACATGGGAACCACGCTCTTCTGATTTGATTTGTTGGCCTATAAAACATTTGCAGAATGTGTGTGTAGAGTACATACACGTTACTATGCCTGTAACGAGAAATAGTATTAGTCTGCTGATGGAACACTTTCTCAATCAGAATCACAGGTTTACAGGTGTAAAACAATGGGTGAAGTTTGTTTCTTATGCAAGGTCCATCGTTTTTGTTTTTTTGCCAGAAAGAGGAAGGATAAAAGAAGACAGCTGGGGAGCATAGAATATCAGCGCACGTGATACTGACCACGACTAACCTACTGACAATGACTAACATTGTTACTTATGATACTGACATGATACTGATCATGATACTGACCATGACACTGGCATGATACTGACCATGATACTGGACATAATACTTACTAACCATGAGACTGACATCAGAATCGTTTTGATCCGATGGACATTTTTTGTATGGCTTTAGTTAGTCTCATGAATACACAATTAAAGTTCCGTTAGTTCATTTGTTTTGTAAAGTCTTTTATTTTCAATTCTAGTTTTCATTCATTCATTTAGTTAACTCTGATAACCTTGGTGTGGCACATTGAGCAGAGACCTCCTCGAGAACCCACGGTTCAAATGTGTCCGGTGAACTATGTTCTTGGCATTCTCCGCTACCCTGTACAATAAAGCAGAAACGGACTGCAAAAAATAAGCTTAAAAGGGAATGACTTGACGTTATTGGATTGTAAAGTCAATTGACTGGTTCCCTGGGCTGGCGGCCAGCCGTTGGACGGGGAACTTTACAGACTGTATTTATCACTGGCGCAGAATCTGTTCCCATGAAGAGATGACATCATGCCAAAGCTTGACCTAGCCGCCCTCGTGTCATTGGACATCAATGACTAGTTGCTGTAGCATGTTTTGAAAAGCGGTGATTGCCGGTTGGTTCTCTTGTGTGTACAGCCACACATGCACTCGCCCACTTGTGGAGAATATGGTGATGGATGACTCATCTGTCCATATATGTTTTTCCCCACACATCTCTGTAGAGTAGCCTAGGGCTTTTGCGCCACTTAACCACTTTCAAACTGGTGCCCCAACTTGCTAGAATGCCCATTTTTGCAAACTTCGTAAAAATAGGTAGATGGATCACATCCTGCTTTGTCATTCTACGTCACCTGAGCAAGAGTTGCTGTTTGTCCTTACATATATCTGTCATCTATGTCGGGTGGAAACCTCATATGTCCAAAACTGTTATAAGCATTCAGATTCTGAAATAGCAAAAGAAGCAGAACGACAAGCACGAAACGTGCATGGCGTGTCGCGAATCGCGCCATGTTGCAAGCTTGTAGATCTGCTACTTCCGATGCTTTTGTGTGATGTTTGTAGTATGATCAAGTAGGGTATTAATTTACGAAAAAACACAAAATGGTGGTTTCAGCCCGACAGAAACGATAATGCATGAGCATCACAGTAATCAAATGTGTGCTGTCCTCCATAGTTTCTCAATGCCTTTCCCATAGATTTAGTCACTATCCCTGTGGAAACACTGGCCAGTTGAGTGTTTTTGACTAAAGCTCCTGCCATCTATGCCACCATAATCATCCATCTGTCATGGTCACTTAGATTAGTCGTTCTCAACCTTTTTGTCGAGGACCACACCACTGCGTGCGTGCGTGAGTGCGTGTGTGCGTGTGTGCGTTCGTGCGTGCGTGCGTGCGTGCATGTTCGTGTGTCTGTGTGTCTTGGGAATGTGACAATGACCATTAAACAGCTTTTTGATATTCTTGCCTGCAATTGGCTCCCAAAATTAGTAGGCTCTTAAAAAAGAAACTGTCACAAAGGCAACATCCAATCAACCCAAAATTGGAATCGCACTTTGAGGGCCTCAATTGAGCACACCTTCAAAAGCACGTCCACGGGTTCTGCCCGTATGTCGTAGAAACTCTAATCCCCTGCAATTTATTTGGGTCCTGACAGCCGCAATCCACAACATACACAGCCCTGGGTATAGGTCACCCATAGACTGGTGGGGATATGCACCCCTCCGAGCAGCTCTTTCCAGTTGATGAATATGCCAATGAAACACATTGTTAATTAACAATATTTAAATGTAAATAAATAAGTGTGATAAAAAGGGCTAAGTTCCACCATGCTGCAGGGCCTTTACAGAAGAGCGGGCTACACGGTGCATGACTTGCTCAGCCATGCACTTCAGTTCTTTCTAGGACTGGTTGTTATCGCAGAGCTGTAAACGGAGAGCTTCTGCTCTGTGCTGTCCCTGGCTCTGCGGGTGAGATGACTTCCAGATGGTGTGGGGAAAGTGTTTGCCTTGGGTTACTGCAGGCCAGCCTGCCTGCCTGCCTGTCTGTGCTTTCTCTGCAGAGAGAGAGGGGGGGGGGGGGGGGGGAGGGGGGGTAAGAGAGAGAGTGGAAGAGGGAGAGATTTGTGGGATTGTAGAGAGATAGAGCGGTGAGATGGGGGTAAGAGACAGAGACAGACAACATTGATAGAGAGAGAGAGAGGGGGGGGGGGTAAGAGAGAGAGTGGAAGAGGGAGAGATTTGTGGGATTGTAGCGAGATAGAGCGGTGAGATGGGGGTAAGAGACAGAGACAAACAACATTGATAGAGATAGAGAGAGAGAGAGAGAGAGAGAGAGAGAGAGAGAGAGAGAGAGAGAGAGAGAGAGAGAGAGAGAGAGCGAGAGAGAGAGAGAGAGAGAGAGAGAGAGAGAGAGAGAGAGAGTGGGGGGGGGACTAGAAGTGGATTGAAAAAATGGAGAGACAGATAGCTACAGAGAAAGAGAGGGGGATGTGGACAGGACAGCCCACATTATCAGCAGTCTTGTCCATAAGACATAATACTCTTAATTGCCCAGTGAAACACACTTCGACTTGACCTGACCCCGTCTCCTTCCTCCCTTCTACCCAACCTGTTTTTAGGGACACACAGATGCTAGCTGCTCACCTCCCCTCACCCTCCCTCTCCCCACTGCTGCTCCCACCAGCCCCGCCCACCGCCACCTGGCTCCGCTCCGGGCTGCGCAGACGAGCAGATCGCACCGCCGACTGCAGGCAGAGCACCGCTACACTACACTACTACAGACAGACTACACTCATCTCTCTCCCCCCAGCGCCACAGCGACACGGCACGGGCGGGCGAACGGAGAACGCACGGCACGAAGTCCGAACCGAACCCCCCAACGCAACGCCGGAGTGGAGAGAGACAGAACCCTATATATTAGACCTCCGACTTTGTGAATTGCTCCTCCTTTTGATCTAGAACGCGAGAAGGATTTTATCTTTTTAATGTTTTGAAGGAGAGAGGAGAGGGGATCGGGAAGGAGGGATCGATCCGATCATCCGAGGGATTTCTGTCCAGCGGCAGCGCGCTGCCTGGCTCCACTGCATCCTTTCTCCTTTCTGACATCTCTCCCCAGTTTTATCATCACCATCACCCCTGGAAGGAGGCGTTTATTACCGCTGGGACTGCACGCGTTTCTCCCCCCAGCTGTTATTTCTTTGTTATTGGAGTTTATTGAGCTCCAATAAGCTTGAGAATCAGACTGTATTAGCTACACGTGTGGACGGACAGGATTCGCTTCTCTCTCTCTCTATCTCTAAAAAAACGGACCGCGTGTAACGGAGTGGACCGAGGAGGGACTGGAAATTATTTTGCCCCCCCCAATCACAACACCGTACCGCATGGTGGGAATTTCTGCGCCGTTTCAGTGTAAGTGTCATTAATCATTATATATTTTTTGTTTATATATGCCGTGCCACTGGTTCTCAAAGTGTGGTCCGGGGACCAAAATGCCAATGGGGTCCCCAGCAAAAATGAGGAACAGTTATAAGCCCTATTTTAGAAATGTAGGCTATTCGAAATCGAACAATGTTCTGACTCTAGATCTACATACATAGATTGTAGATCTGCTATTATTATTATTATGATTATTATGATTATTATTATTATTTATTTGTATTTATTTATTTTGGGGGGGGGGGGGGCGGGCTTTGACACATTTTATGGGGCTATAGGTCCAAATAAATTAAGCTACACATAGGCTAAATGTGGAGGTTCCTTGGCATTTTCGTTTGAGAACCACTGGGTAGCTGTTATGCAGATGCGTGTCTCCCCCTTTTACGCGTTGGTTTATGGTTCTTTGTGACTGGCACATTGCATTAGTTAATATCGCCCCCTCGGACAGTGTAGCCTCGGTGCGCCCGAAATTCCAAAGAGCCTGTGTTATTAAACCAAAATTGCTGTTGAAAATGTTTACCGTTTTGGTTTTGTTATTGCATTTAGAGATGAGACATGTTTGACAGCGAGAATGCTTTGTCCAGTGAGCATAGGAGCCCTGCAACAGATACACCTAAGGTTTGGAATTGGATTCAGAACAGGCATGCAGGCGTCTGTTTCTTGGAAAAGGATTTTTATTGTTCCAGGGGAGAATTAGCCTAATGCATAAAATCGTTGAATAGGCTAAGTGTTTGTGGTGAGCAGGCTTTTTAAGACGTATATGGCCTGACAGTTTACACTACGAGGAGATATTTCAAATATTGCAGGGGGAATTCACATTTTTTATCACCCGTAGAATTCCCCACCATAAAAGGGAAATAATGTACAAGACTACAAGTCACTCAGCCATGCAGCATAACGATCCGCACCGTATTTAGTCCACTTGGTTCAGGTCTTTGTTGCATTCTGCCTTTTATTATGAATTGAAAAAAGGCAGTAGCCTAGCCTAACACACACACACACACACACACACACACACACACACACACACACACACACACACACACACACACACACACACACACACACACACACACACAAATTGTTTTATCTGAAGATATTTTCTATGAATTCAATTCCAAGCTAATTCAATTCCAAGCAAGAATCCATGTTAGTCCAGGGGCCGAGCCAGATTTTGGTACCACCTACCTAAGGCGCATTTATTTATTTTGTATTCCTACTTGTCTCTAGTTTTCCAATTCAGTAGCTTAATGTCAGTTATCACCAGTTATGTGACCATACCATTGACAACCTATATAATTCCAAATTTCATTATTCTTTAAACTAGGGGGTTTACATGATTCTAAATCCATTCCAGGCTTTAGTTTTGCATGAAAAACACTCCTTGGCCTAAATTCTGCCATAGCCACTTGCCCAAATGTGCCCAAATGTGATGACCTCATCACATTTGTGATGATGGCTATGGCCGTTTAGAATAGCAATTCTCACTCTGAAAATGTCTTCAGAGTGAGAAGAAAGCATTCATTTCATGGGGTGTGCTGGGTTGTTGATGCCAACGTAGAAGTTCACGACCATGCAAGCCAGGCATGCAGCCAGTCTGGTCACCCACTCTCTCGCTCCCCCCTCTCTCTATCTCTCTCCCTCTCTCACTCCTTCTTTCTCTCACACTGTCTCTTCGAGTAGCAATCTGTCAAAACCGATTTTCTGTAAGCAAAATCAGCTGACATTCAAACACCCCCCCCCCCCCCCCCCTCAAAGAAAGCACAATGTCCGTCTAGCGTACTCGGACGCAGCAGCACACATGTGCCAGTAGCCTAGCCTTCATATAACTCAGAGAGGGTAGCCTATATGGAACCAAATACCCTCTCAGAGTTCCATTTGTGAATTAAGAATTTAGCTTTGAGGAGAGAGCTCAAGACCTTTGCATTTGAAAAACAAAACCGTCACAATATGTCAAAATGCATCTCCCCAACACCAGATGATGTTTGTATGTAATGACGCCTATCTCCCCCCGCCAAGACTTGTCTTTGTCACTGCTTTAAAAAAATCCTCACTTGACCGGGAAAAAAAGTCGCATGCAGGCATGCATGGGGCAAGTCAAACGAAAATACTTCTTTTTAGTCTGGGGCGGCGCGTTAGGGTTCAAATTAAAGGCTCAGGGATATATTTTTAAGACCATGGGAATCTCTTTTTCTCCTTCCACCCCCTGGCTGCTTGGGAAAAGTGCCGGCATGCGGGCTGAAGGAGGAGGTTTGGTTTGTTGCCGGAGCGCATGGTGGTGTGTCTGTTTGGTGCCCGACGGTTCTCACAGCTCGGATTAGAGAAGAGGGTTAAGAAAATATCTGTCGGATGGCTTTGAACCTTTTATTTTGCATGCCAAATCTTTTCCAATGCAAAAAAAAAAGAGAAAAGCCTTTTACGTATTTAAGGGTATGATTGTTAAGCCCTTTCAAGTGGCGCGCCCGCTGCAGCAGATGTGGTCTTGTGTTTTTGAGGGGCGCCTATGCCCAGCTTTGTGTAGCCTCGGTCCCAGCCTTACACATCTGCCTAGTCACAACCTAAGGCAGAGACGCTATCGGCTGAAGTGTCGGTCCGGAACATCCGTCAGATGTACCCCCGGATACGATATTTTTCCGACCAATCACAACACTTGTTCCGAATGTAAATGGATTTGTAAAGCATCAACGTCATTTCCTTGATCGGTACTTCCGCCAAAATCTCGCAACTCCCGCCCCAAACACATTATAGCGTCTACAGCGTAGGTCTTGCCCAGCATGAGCTTTGTGTGTCTGTGTGCACCACGGAAATGATTTGATTGGCTGAGCATGGAATGTGATGTATGATGATAAGAGCGCCCCTCACTTCACACAAGTGTGTTTTTTTCCCACACAGAGACAGATGATATTTCCTACCGGTAATAAAAGCGCTACCGGTAATAAAATACAATTTGAGTTTTTCTGAAACTCACATTTCATTAGGACATGGTCTTTGCTGAATAATAGCCTATACCAGACAGTATTGTGGACATCAAGGATTGGACATTTGCAAGATGATCTGGTTATCTATAGGCTTGTGAAGCTTCTATTACAACCCTTCTATTCGACTTCGACTTCTTATTTTAAATAATACAAAATATAATGCTATATTGTAACAAATCTATAGGACAGGCATCTGGGCAGTTGATTGGAGGCAGTGATGGAAAGTAATTAAGTACAGTTACTCATGTACTGTAGGCTACTTAAGTAACATTTTGAGGTACTTTTACTTTACTGGAGTATTTCCAATTCCCCATACTTTTACTTATACTCCACTACATCCCGGATCCAAATATTGTACTTTACTCCACTACATTTTGATCATTATTACAAAACATACATTAACCACTTCATTTCGGCCATTTGAAAATAGCCGATCATGAACAAGTAGGCCTTGTACTTCCTGAAGCTACACAGGCCAAGCAGAGGTTGCTGCTTTTGGATTGAGTGGTGTAGTAGACCAATGACAAAGTGGGTGCCGTGAGACTTTGCGTCACGGCCCATGACGCAAGTCCAGGGGTGTCGCAGAATGTATATTTGGACTTTATCAATGTCACTTCAGTTTAACCACTTAGACCATCTATAATTAGTAAGGCGGACTTGAGTTAAACTGTACTTAGTGCGTTCTTTTTCAGCCCATTAAACTGTATTTGGTGCGTCTCTTCATCAAAAACAGCCAATCTACAAGCTCACAACGCGTCACATTGTGACATGTTGTGAGCTTATAGATTTGGTGAATGTTCCCCCCCAGAATAGGGATGCTGGGGCATTGACTGGTTAAACGCCAAGTAAAGTTACATAGCCTACCAAAGCCTACTTTGGGGAAAACCATAATTACCGTTAATATCGCAAAAGGTTCTATAAAGTAACAATGTAATTCAGGGGTGCCGTGGAATTGAAAAAGTTATTTACAGGGGTGAACCTGAGCCAAAAATGTCTGAGAACCACTGGCGTAGAGTTTTGGTCTCCCACGCAGGGTGGATATAAAATTACGGACTTCCGCTTTAAACTCAGAATTACAGGGCCTGCATGTGTGTTCTTTTTCATGTTTAGAGCAGTTCTCAAAGTGAGGTCCGGGGATCCCCATGGGAATCTCGAGGCGGTTCCAACGGGGTCCCCAACTGCATTGCAGATAGTTAGGAACCAAATGGACCCATGCATCTCCATCTCCAGAGTCCATTTTGGCTAGCAAGTAGGATTCTTCTTGATGGGTCCATTTGGTACCATTTGCACACTTGCAGAGTTAAATAAACACTGAGGATTTTACTGAGTGAAAATCACACACTTGTGTAACTAGTGTATTTATATCGGCCACATGACATCTTACGTCGTCATTCAGTGCCCTACACAAACACTAAAGTCCATAGACTTAGCTCAGTTGGCTGGGAAACGATTTACGTCATAAGTGCTCTAAACAAACATTGTAAAACCCTCAAAGTCCATAGACTTGGCTGGCAAACAAGTTACATCTAAAGTACTCTAAACAAACAGCCATATGACGTAATCTTCAAAAGCCATGCTTTGGCGGGGACAAATGTAACTAGTGCATATCACACTGGGGCTCCTTGAAATTAAAAAGCTTGAGAATCACTGTGTTAAACAAAGTGGCATTTCCTGTACCTTTCTGTACTTACAGTATGCATGCATCCATCTGCCGTCTGTTTACAATTGCAGGTAACAGCATATAGGCAGAAAGTGTATATATAAAGCTGGACATGCAGTTCCACCTCATCGTGAGCATCATTTAAGTCTCTAGCTGTCAAAGCACTAGCTGTTGTTTTCCATCACCTCATCACACAGAGAGAGACTGCCGTTATATAGTGACTTGACTGAAGGGACCATTACACAGAGTGTGTGTGTGTGTGTGTTTACAGAGATAAAGTGAGAGTGAGAGTGAGTGAGATTGAAGGGTAAACAAGTTCGGAAGTGAGGGTGGGGGGTGTGTGTGCTAAATGATGCCTGTGGCATTGCCTGTGTGTGTGTGTGTGTGCGGCATTCGTGCACGTGATCACGCACCCATGCGTGTGCGTGTCCGTCTGTCTGCCTGTCTGCCTGTCTGTCCGTCCATCCGTCCGTCCATCTGTCCACCCGCCATCACATGATGAAGGCAAGCGGCGGTCCGTCCGTTTGCTCCACTGTTCCAACAGCTCCGTGTCAAGCACACTTCCTCCAGGGGCCATCTGGATGTTGCAGCACACCTGTTAGTTAGCCTCCCCCCACCTCCCCCTCTACACACACACACACACACACACACACACACACACACACACACACACACAGACGCAAACGCAAACGCACACGCACACACCCACTTTAACCCTAGCGCTTTGCTTCTCAAAGTGGGGTCCGGAGAACCCCAGGTGTCTTTGCGGGTGTTCTAGGGGGTCCCCAGCAAAAGTAGTTAATAGCATCACATCATATTAACCCCTATATCCATTTTTGGCTAGTTAAAAACAGCATCTGATATATTTTAACTTTTTATAGTTTTTTTTTTATCTTGAAAGTATTGGAAAAATTTAATATATAATTTTAACACAAATCTTCTCTTCTGGGGGGTTGCTGGCACAAAACATTTTCAGATTGGGGTCCGCATTGGAGCCACATATATGTACATTTTGGGGTCCTTGACATGAAACAGTTTAAGAACCACTGCCCTAGCATCCTTATTCTTTTAGCTACAGTGACATCACGTCCCCACCAAGGGCGAACAGCGGAATGGAATCGACATGCAAATGAGTGCGCTTCTTGCGTTTCTTGATTATCCTCTTTATCGAAAACACAATTGATACAATAAGAAAAGAAAATAATCGATAGTTGCCATTACATTTCTCTGTCCCTCCACTCCACCCCCTATTAGGTCACAGAGTCAAATGTGTGTGACCCACGGTGGCCTACCTACCTTTAACGGTGCATCGTAGATGCTTTAATTCATGGATTGAGATGACTTGACTTGACTGGACTATGACAGACTAACAGTTTATGCCATAAAGTTGCTCCATCAGTGTTTCTTTTCTTTCATCAGTGTTTCTTTTCGTTTTCCTTTTTTCTTTGTTGGTACTGCTGTGGGTTATGGATGCACTAAACAAAGTTTCATTGTATGTCTCATACAGTGACAAATTAAGATCTTATCTTATCTTAGAAATGACAGCATTTTATTCTGGCTTTCACAAATGCACAGGCAACAAGCACACACATGCGCATGCACACGCGCACGCGTGCACACACACGCACACAATGTTTGGTTTGCAGATTGAATGAGTGACTTTGTAAGGGAGCGTGTAATATTCCGCAGAGCAATATTTTCACACGCATGCATAATGTATTGTATACACGCTTGCTGCGCAATGCACATACCCGTGCATGCTTTGATTGATTGCATTTTCTTCCCTTTGTAGAACCAAACATCTGTCGCATTGTTGCGATGCTGGCCACAGCCTAGATAATGTGCTGGTTCATCCAAACATTGTTTCATTTTTTTTAGGCCATAATATAGTCTAAAGACTATATATATATATATATATATAATGCTTCAAAAGTACCAGATCTGCAAGCTCAAAATGTGTTACTTCGTGCTGCGTTTCAAGCTCGAGGTTCTGCTACTTTTTCTGTTTTTGTGTGACACTGCAGTGTGATCAAGTAGGGCGCTAATATACGGAAAAACACAATCACGTAAGATATGCAGATAAGAGGTTGCTTCCCGACAACAACGATACATATATCCACGCTGCGTACAAGAGAGTTCAGTGTGCTGGAGTCACTTGGGGGCTCCTTTGCTGTGATATAATTACAAGGCATGTTTAAGGACACCGTACAGACGTTTGGATGGTGTCCAAATTGACAGCTGTAAAATCCTCTGCGTTTAAATTAAACTCTGAGTGTGCAAATGCAATCAAATGGAACCCTACAAGTCTGTTTGATTGCATTTGTACACTCTCAAAGTTACAAATGGATGGATTAACAGAGTATTGTTTGAGGAAGGTATTTTTAATGTGTAGGCTATGCCATGTGGCCATGTGCTATAGAAATCCCCAATGTTGATTTAACTCTGAATCTGTGCGAATGTAACCGAATGGACCCTGTGGATTGAAGCAAAAATACAATTGCACTCAAATCCTGATCTGAGATGTGTGGGGTGTAATGTGACCTTTTTGAATACCCTCTAATATTAAAATAACTAACCAAAAAATTACTGATCACTGACAGGAGTCAAAATGACTGAAATCAGTGGTGGTGACTGAGTACTTGAATCCATGGGAGCCTTATGGGTCCATTTGGTTACATTTGTGCACTTTCAGAGTTACAAGTGGATCATTTGACTGTGTCCAAGGCGTATGTTAATGTTTAAGGACAAGGAGATTGCCAGGTCATCCTGTGCTATGGCACTGTGGGTAAATGCAGATGAATCCACAGTTAACATGCTGGGGACACGGCGAGGCCTCCCTAATGCATTTATTTATCGGCTCCCAGGGCTTTACTTTATCTCCCACTTACATGATGCCTGCAGAACCCAAACTAATCCACTTTCAACGGAGTTAATCACGACCCGATGAAATGGCAAGGCTGACTGCAGTGCGAGCGGGGTGGCTGTTTTTATTTAAAGAGGGACGTTTTGGTTTAAGCTGATGACACATAAACAACATTCAGAAATAGACACAACTACAAAAGCCTTTATGGTTTTAATTGACTGACTTGGGGACAGGGGGCTGTGCAAGATTTGACAGCCATCTTCTTCTTCTTTTTTTCTTCTCAAAATGGTTTGCTTTGATATATCCCAATTCCCCAAAACATGAAGCCATTCTGTTTAGTGATGAGAACCAAAAGCTGGAATCTGAAATGTTACTATAACTCAATATTGTATGCCTTATATCACTATTTCCCACGGGAGGTTTCAAATGGGTCGCGAAAATATATATTTTTTGCATATTAAAAAAATAAATTATAAAATTAGCCACCACATTCATTGGTCGGCCCGTGTGTCCAGCCCTGTGGTTCTGGATAAGTATATTGTAAATAGGGTGTCTTTTATGTGAAAGAACAGCTACTGATTAGGAACATTATTTGCACCTGTGCTGATTACCAATACCCCCTGCACCTGTTGAAAGCCTTTGAAGTGTGCCATCTGTGTCAGTTCTACGTGAAGTATACCTATATATCATGACTTCTGCTAAGTAAAGCAAGCATTTAGCTACTTATGCCTTTTACCACCACATACTGTAAAAGTGTGAATTTGAATTTTCTGTAAAGTAAAGACAAAACGAAGACATTGATTGAACGCTACATGCAATCTATTCAATCTGCATTGGGTTATCTATCAAATAGATAGTAATGTTGTATGCGCCTTGTTTGTGTAATTAATATTGGGAAATGGGAATTAGGTCGCCTGGTTTTTCATCTTAAAAAATGGGTCCCGTGAAAAAAGGGACAGTTGATCATCGCAAAACATTGCCTGTACGCTGCAGAAAGGGAAGATTATTGTAATTTATTTGAAAGGCATATTATGTAACTATATGCATTGAATTTCACCCCCTAACCAATCATTATCAGCAGTTATTTGCCACCAGTGTGTGGTCACTGTATTTCTTTTCTTTCCTTTCCTTTCCTTTCCTGTCCTGTCCTTTCTTTTCCTTTCCTTTCCTTTCCTTTCCTTTCCTTTTCTTTTCTTTTCTTTTGCGTTTTCACTGTTTATTTGTTGCCCAAAAACCTCCCCAGGCATTTACCAAAACAAACCATTCCTAATTCTGTTAACCACATGAACCCTATAGCGTCGCTTTTGTTTTCATCATAATAGGCGAACATTCAGCTGAAATAGTCATCTCAAGTAGTGTGGGACTAATTTTAGAAATGTTCGACAATCAACATAGTTATCTGGTGTGGGTGGAGGGAGGAAAAAAGAAGCGGCCCAAGTAGGGAGACCTCGGTCAAGTATGTAGGCCTAGTATTTAAGTGGTTAAACCAACTGTACTGACAGCCATCTCCTTTTGGAAAGACGTGCAGGGTTTGCTGTCACACTTTTACACTGCTAACTTGTGAACCTTGTGTCACCTCGTTCATGGAGGCGAGGCGGATGAGGACGCGACACTGAGGCGCCAGGCGAGGCGCTTAGGGTGGTAAAAGCCTCCATTTTCAACACACACTCCTCAAACAGCACCTCTGATGAGGACCCGATGCAAGTGCGAGACGCCGGTGGTAAACGCCACCATTTCGATCACGTACACTCCAAACGGCGCCTTCCTTGAGTCACTGTTTTCGTTTTGTTGGGTGTTATGTGTAATTTACGCAACGCATGATGTGTCGTGTGCTTGAAAATCTGTTCTTTTCAGCGAGCGACTCCGACGCGAGTATCAATCGAGCTTTACTGTTTGGCTGGAAAGTTAGCATGCTATAATGGAAGCCATTGTTCTCGCGTTAATACAAATCAAAATACAGCATTTGTAATCTCGTTTAAAAAAGAAAAACTGCCTAATGATGATATCACTGGTTGGCGGGTTTCTGAAGTGTCCACAGCCCTACTATGAGACACAGACCAAGTAGGGAAAAAAGAATTGTATCATAAGCGTCATTATTAGTGAGGACCAATTATATAAAGATAGGTTGAACATGGGTGAAGTCGTTCTTTAATTTGGGGATCCTTGACATGAATAAAATGTTTGAGAACCACTGGTCTAATAAATGACATACACAGGCTTTTATACATACTCTCTCACGGTGTATAATTAAGCTCAGCTGTCCAGACACTGGACTGTCATTCCCTGACGTGTTCCACTGCAATTATTTCCTTCTCTTTCATGTATTTCCTTTCAACCTTTCAAAGCTTTTGGATTCATCATGTTTTTTTCATTTGATTACGTCTGGAAACGTCTGACTCCAGTGTTCGGGATGGTGTAATGGGAACGTCGCATGAAAAACGTAGAGATAGGCCAGATATGACATTAGCGTGTGTGTGTGTGTGTGTGTGTGTGTGTGTGTGTGTGTGTGTGTGTGTGTGTGTGTGTGTGTGTGTGTGTGTGTGTGTGTGTGTGTGTGTGTGTGTGTGTGTGTGTGTGTGTGTGTGTGTGTGTGTGTGTGTGTGTGTGTGTGTGTGTGTGTGTGTGTGTGCGCGCGCGCTCGTGCATACTGTTCAATCTCCTCCATTATAGGCAGTCAGTCTATTTGGAGTTGAAGGTGCTTTTTGTGCCCATGATTTCTTCTCAGGTGTTGGTAATATGACAGACTGTGTGCCCATGATTTCTTCTCAGGTGTTGGTAATATGACAGACTGAAGTGACCAATGTTGCCTGTGAATAAATAAGATAATGTGCATTCTGTACATTTAGGGCTTGTTTGGATTCAAGCACTGAGACACATGATGTTACATGAGTGTGTGGGATATCAGAAGCATATTTGTGCGCTTGATAATGTATTTTATAATATGTGTATTACTAATACTTAAGGCCATTATGTCCCCACAAGTTTAGCATAATTTGAGAAATTAGACATCTGGTGAGGTCCGCGCAAGAGAAATGGTTGTTGGTTGTATGGAGAAAAAAAAGGATATATGAGCAACAAAGTAGTGGTTAAATTATCGTTGCTGGCACGCAGAAACCTCTCCACATTCATTTTTTTGGTCTGAAATTAATGACCTACTCGACTACATACTACACTGACTACAGTGTCACACAAAAGCATGAAAAGTAGCAAATCCACAAGCTTCTGCTACTTTTGCTACGTTTGAATTTGAATCCTGAAAAGTAACAGTTTTGGACATATGAGCTTTCCATGCACTCGACAGAGACGATATACTGTAAAGATCTGTCCAGATGATAAAGTGCCAAGGAGAGTTATACAGTAGATGCAATCTATAAGCCTGCGTGTGTGTGTGTGTGTGTGTGTGTGTGTGTGTGTGTGTGTGTGTGTGTGTGTGTGTGTGTGTGTGTGTGTGTGTGTGTGTGTGTGTGTGTGTGTGTGTGTGTGTGTGTGTGTGTGTGTGTGTGCGTGCGTGCGTGCGTGCATGTGCAGCCCTGTAGATCGATATGCCCATTGATGGTTATCAGTGAGAGGACAGCTAAGCTCACAGCTTATTGGATTTCATCACCCATGAAAGAGCACCATTGAT
>NC_136796.1:21083783-21088783 GCF_951216825.1 Electrona antarctica | reverse complement strand
AGGGAGAGAGAGAGAGAGCGAGAAAGAGAGAGAGAGAGAGAGAGAGAGAGAGAAGAGAGATAGAGAGAGAGAGAGAGAGAGAGAGAGAGAGAGAGAGAGAGAGAGAGAGCTATTTGTGTAGCTTCACGTAGCTCTCGCTCCATCCTCTAATGGACGTCGCTGTTGAGCCTCGCTGTCCGTCCAAAATGCCAAATTGCCTCTATTGAGCGCCGCGCCGCTGGAGCATTTCAGAAGATTACATATGAAATCAGTCAAGCTCCACTATATTTATCCAGCCTGTGTCGCCGAGTTCACTCTCAGCTCCAGTCTTTTAAACAGCTCTTACAACGCTGTAATGTTGTGGCTTATGGAAAATGAAATATCTTCCACAATACATGAGGTATAGACGCATACAAACGCGCCCTAATTCATGTGTAAGCATGGTTAAAGGGGAATACCACTCATTTTCAACATTGAACTGTGTCAATGTACCTTAGAGTTGTTGTGTGGAAATAATACAATCCCCTCCTTCTGTGTTATCTAGAAATGGAGGTCTAGAACTGGGGTCATGTGACATCACGGTGATCTCTCGGTGCACGGTGGTCAAAAAGTACCCCCCTCTCTCTCTCTCTCTCTCTCTCTCTCCCCCTCAGCTCCGGTGCTGGAAGTAGCAGCAGTAATGGAGCACATAATGCCAGAGGGACAGAGAGAGATACAGTGTACAGTGATTATTTTTTTTATTTTTGTATGATTGTTTTTACCAGTCACACATCCAGAGAGAGGGGGGGGGGGAGGGGGACGACGACACACGCAGGATAATTAACCTCACAATGGAGTGAGACTCCATCTCTCTCCATAGAGGAAGGGGTGCGATTCCAAATTGATTCCATCTCTCGTTATTTCCCCCACCCTCTTACAGTGTTTCTTTCTTTCTTCCTTTCTCTCTATCTCTCTCTCTCTCTCTCTCTCTCTCTCTCTCTCTCTCTCTCTCTCTCTCTCTCTCTCTCTCTCTCTCTCTCTCTCTGGCGTATCTCTCCATCCATTCCTCCCGTCTTCTTCGTGGCTGTGTCTGCACGTGGCTCGTTGTCTCGGCCTCACTCCACTGGTGGCTGACAGTAGCCTTATTTCTGCATATTTATTTAGCGTGCACAGTCAGCCTCAGTCAGTGCACACACGCGTGTGTTTGTGTGTGTGTGTGTGTGTGTGTGTGTTGTGCGTGCGTACATGTGTGCACGGGTGCACGCGTGCATGTGTTTGCGCACAGGCTTCTCTGACAGTTGTAGGGGCATATCTGCAGTGCCCGTTGTCATGGAAACAGCGGCGGGTACTCTGTGTATGTGTGTGTGTGTGTGTGTGTGTGTGTGTACTGTGTGTGTGTGTGTGTGTGTGTGTGTGTGTGTGTGTGTGTGTGTGTGTGTGTGTGTGTGTGTGTGTGTGTGTGTGTGTGTGTGTGTCATTGGAGACCCCCAAAGTAGAGCAAAGAGCTAGGGCTGGTCAGGATAACTAGGGGGACATATCTACGTCTATCTACTCAACCTGTCTGTCTGTCTGTCTGTCTGTCTGTCTGTCTGTCTGTCTGTCTGTGCGTGTCAACTTCAATTCTCGTGTCTCTCTCGCTCTCTCAGCCGATCTCTAAGCTCACAATCTCGCTCTATTTTCTTTACACCAACTCTTACACCAGATCTCTTCGGTGTACGTCTGCTATCCGTTGTGAATGTTGGCCCCGGAATAGGGATACTAGGATGATCCTTGGAATATTTATTTATTTATATATTTCATTTGTTTCGAAGTTATCTAGAGAGTATGCAGTAGGTTAATTGTTTAACTTGTATTCTATAGTTTTAAATGTACCGGAAGTCCTTTTGATTGCATGGTGTTTGGACAGATGCTGGGTTCATTGTTTTCCTGGTATCCTGTAGTTTCACAGGTAAAGAATGTTATTCAGAATGAATAGCATGTTGTTTATATAGATGCTGGCTTCATTGTTTACCTGGTATACTAGTTTATTTGAGGCACTATACTACGGTATACACTGTTCTCTCTGCACTCTATTTAAGTGATTTTACCTTGTTTATTGACCAGAATGCATGCTTACTCTTGCTTATTCCTATGTTGCACTTGTACAGTAAGTCTCTCTGGATAACAGAGTCTTCTAAATGCCCACATTGTACGTTGTAATTGTAGCTGTTATACATAAGTCAAGTCACATTTTTGTACATTTCATATACAGTAGCAAGCGCAGACTCAATGTGCTTAAAAATCTAAACTCAAAGTCAAAATCCAAAGTCAAATGTCAACGATGACACACAATGCACATACTGTAATTCCAATCCAATCCACTTTATTTATATAGCACGTTTCAAAACTCAGGGTTTACAAAGTGCTGTACAGGATAAAATAAAATAAAACACGCTATAGCTACCACACAGAACAAACTACAGCAAGAATACAAAGTACAAACAGTGAAACAACTGAGACACATCACAGAAAAGTACAAGACGCAACAGTGTCAGACAGTGAAACAAAACATTTACAAGGACCGAAGAAACTCAAGCGGGATTAAAAGCCAAGGTATAAAGGTGGGTCTTAAGGCGAGATTTAAAAGTCTCGATGGAAGGGGCCAATTTGACGTGGGAGGGGAGCGCGTTCCATAATTTGGGGGCTACAACAGAGAAGGCTCGGTCTCCTCATAATTACACATGATGACACGTAACACGTAAGAACGAATTAGAGTGAAGTGACAATACAATAAAAATAGATATAGGTTTTTTCATTTGCTTTTCAAAAGAAGACTCTGTTGCATCAGATGTTAGATCAGCTGGTATGGAATTTCACACAGTGGGAACCATAGTGACTTAAAGTTGATTTATTCTGGGCTTAGCATGGAGACCTTTGTCTGATGATCTAAGGCTAAGCCAAGCGATCTGGTTGGTGTGTATGGTGTGAGCATGTCAGAAACATGTGATCTAAGTTATTGATAGCTAAAAAAAACAATAATAACAACTAACCCTTTAAAATCTATTCTTTGTTTCAACTGGGCACCAGTGAAGAGAAGATACATTTGGAGCGTGTACGCGTCTGTGCCACAGTGTGAGTGTCTCCACCCAACGCATGCTTTCCTGCTGCTTGAAGTCATCCGGATATCTCTCTTTCCCCGGTGTTTCGCCCCCATGTGGACGTGGTTTTGCGGTTAAGGGTGAAGGTTAGGGTTTAGGCATTGTTTTTGTGAAGTTAAAGGTGTGTGACGCGCTGTGAGCTTGTATAGATCTCCTCATTTACTGAGCATGACACTTGCACGCAACTTTGTCTAAGTGAGGCTATTAGTCCGTGCATGCCTGGCCCTGGCTGGCTGCCTGTGTGATGCCCCCCCGGCCTGAGGAAGGGCTGCCTGGGCCTGATAGGACCCTGCCGGAGGTCAGACCCCCGGTGCCACCGACCTCTCTCTCACACACACACACACACACACACACACACACACACACACACACACACACACACACACACACACACACACACACACACACACACACACACACACACACACACACACACACACACACACACACACGCGCAAACACACACACCTTCCTCCTGCCCTCCCTGCCACCGCATGGCTTTAATTAGCTGAGAAAATGCGAAAAACATCCCAGCCCTTGAGAGAGAGACGAGGGGTGTGTGTCGTGTGAAAAGTGGCATCTTGTGCACACTCATGATTTCACATACGCACGCACGCACGCACGCACGCACGCACGCACGCACGCACGCACGCACGCACGCACGCACGGTCGCACGCACGCACGCACGGTCGCCCGCCCGCACGCACGCACGCACGCACGCACGCACGCACGCACGCACGCACGCACACACGCACGCACGCACGCACGCACACACACACACACATCCTGACCCCGACCGGCCACCCCATCCACACCCATCCCCTCTCTCCTGTATAGCCTGTGTTCCCAGAACTTCCCACCCTCTCTCTCTCTCTCTCTCTCTCTCTCTCTCTGTCTGTCTCTCTCTCTCTTCCCTTTCTGGTTCCTGACCAGTGGGGCTATCTCTACTGGCCCAGCGGTTCCTCTCATTCTGACCGTCCATTGTGTGGTGAGAAGGGGGGAGGGGTTGATCATAGTAACCGGCCGGGGGGGATAGGGGGGTCTCTGACCAGCAGGAACGGCCCGGTTCCTGTTTCTCTGGTGGGTTAAAAGGAGCTGGTGGACACACTTTGCTTTAAGCATGTTGGAGGGGGGGGGGGGGGGGGGGGCTGCCAATCCGTTTGTTTTGTTCTGTTCGTTGTGGAAATTGCATTTGAAGTTCACACACACACACACACACACACACACACACACACACACACACACGTTTTTCAGGGGAAACCGCTGTCGTCGTTAAGGCTGCGTGACATATCCTGGGAATGTACATAGGATGGAGATATCCTGGGAATGTATATAGGATGGAGAAAACTGTACTGAGAAAGTGTACCTTAAACCCTTTGACAGGAGACTGAGACAAAGGGACATGTGACCCAAGCCCATGGACAGTAAGACAGACTGTAAGACAGCATACAGGCATACAGGCATACAGGCATAGAGCATAGACCTTGGCAGCAGAAGTGCATTATAGGGAACAACTTGGCTCAGAGTTAGTTGCCGCATGTAACAAACTTTGGAGCCAAGTCAGAATGTTTACGTTGTGTACAAAGTGTGAAGGGAGGTCTGTCACACCGACGACAGTCGCGCTGCTTCCGGGAGATCTTCGAAGAGACGAGGATGATGATGCCGTCGAGACAGACGGTGGGAGTTGGTTTGTTGTTCTTCTCAGTCTCAACGTGGAGCCGCTATAGCGAGGACGAGGAGGCTGGGGCGAGGAGGCTGCTGGGTCGTGACTCATCGCTGCGCTTCGTGTCACAATTACAAAATTTAAGTTGACGATTAATTGTCACACAAATAATTGTGATTGACGATTTCATTGTGTTTTTGGCGTTGGAAATTGGAACATTATGAATGGAAATTACATTTCTG
>NC_136796.1:21068807-21081307 GCF_951216825.1 Electrona antarctica | reverse complement strand
AGATGGCGTGGGACCTGCCTTACACCCTGGGAGTCTCTGGCTTTCTCTACACTCCTCTGATCGCTCCATTTCAACCCAACTGTCTCTCTCTCTCTCTTTCTCTCTCTCTCTACTTCTCGCTTACATCATCAGTGTGCACAACACGCGTGCACAGACTTGCACACATTGGCACGTGTACACACACAAACGAACGGACGGACGCGTGTGTGCGTCCGCACACACATACGCCCACACCCTGCACGCACGTAAGCACGCACACACACACACACACACACACACACACACACACACACACACACACACTCACACGCATGTAACCGCAAGGCAGAGTGGTGCAACAGAGTGCAGCCCAGTGAAGCGATCATTTCAACACACAAGCTGCTGTACTTTTCTCTGCTCTCTCTCTCTCTCTCTTTCACTCCTTTTCTCCAATTTTCTTTCCATCATCTCTCCAACTCTTCAATCTTTCCCCTATAGTCTCCCACACCTCATTCTCATCCCCCTTTTTCTTCCTCTTCCATTATGGGCCCTGATAGAAGCTAAAGAATAGTGGATCCTCAAAGCTCTACTCTATGTCCCAAAATTGTGGATCTGCAAGCTCCACTGTACTGTACTGTACTGTACTGTACTGTACTGTACTGTACTGTACTGTACTGTACTGTACTGTACTGTACTGTACTGTACTGTACTGTACGCGTAGAGAGAGACCCTTTGGTTGTACAGGTTTGTTGCAGCAAAAGTTTGTAAATAAGCTAAGAGACCTTTCGGTTGTACTGTTTGTGGCAAAAGCTTGCAAATATGTAAGAAGTAAGAACCACACAGAAGAAAACACTTTAGATGTACTTTTTGTGGTAAAAGCACTGAAACGTTCTTTCTTTTTCCTGCCTTGATCTCCTATAACAGCCCTATAACAGCCCCCCCCCCACAATGGAAACAAATTTGCACAAAAACAAATTTCACCCACTTTTTTTACCTGTAAAACTGTGATATGACAATAAAGCTCATACTTTTGAATACTTGCAGCATTTTGTAAAGCAAGCTTACTCCGGTACTTCAACTCAAGCACAAATGTATACACAATTTAGGCCTACAATTATCATTTAAGCATTTAGTTAAATATGTAACATCAAATGCAGAGAGAGATAGAGTAGTGCCTCAGTAAACTGAAATCACAGGTAAACCAAGAACCTAGCATCAGTCTAAAACAGTATACTATCAAAATAATACTGTGTATACTTTGAAACAATATGATACCAGGTAAACAATGAACCCAAGTATCTGTCTAAATAACTAAAATAATATTATCTAAATTACATCTACACAAATACGGGGGTTGAGTATTACTTTGTCCACCACGGACGCCTATCAATAGCCAGGGGAAAACAAGAGAGGGGGCCGTAGAGACCCCGAGGAAGCTGCTAAACCCATTACACGCTCCCTGGGAGGCCAATAGTTTTCAGCTATAAGCGGATTTGTCCATTTCGGGGGGGAACATAAGAGCGGCGCATGTCAAAACGCATTCTGTTGTATCGTTATTCATGGGATTCCTGGTGTATTCTGATACCAATGAATATGACATTAAATGATACAGAATAGCCCCCGCAGGACAGCAGGGCGGCCCACTATGTTATACAATGAGGCGAGTTCTCTCCGTTGGATGTGGAAGGATGTCATGTGATCTGCCGTAGCATGCAGGTCTGCTCTGGAATTCTATTCTGTGCGTTTCCTGGCCATGCTTTAAAGATGGAGTGCCGTGATTTTCTGTTTTGCATGTGTCTATGGAGTTAACATTACTCTAATAGACCCCAGGTGTGGTTATAATATTCAAATATGTCTTCCCTGTGTATTTTTGGTTTCTTCCTGAAAGCTGAAAGCCTTTGAGTCAAAAGGCCCAATCGAAATAACACCATTTTAGTTTCATCATAACCCTAACCCCTCCCATAATCCCTCCCACAGTATCATACAACAACAGCTGGGGGCGAGGCTTAAGTTCAGGTGGGTGGTGCTAAGGTGAAAACTTAATGAACGGGTGGGTGTGGCCACATAAAAACCTAATTTTAACACTTTCTGTACACTTTTTTTTAAATAAATCTTCCTCCTAGTATAATCATAAAACCTGATGATCATGTTTTATGGGGTAAAAGATTATAGCATCTTTTTTGAAAGAAATCTTCCTCCTAGTATAATCATAATACCTGATGATCATGTTTTATGGGGGGGAAAATTATAGCATCTTTTTGAAAGAAATCTTCCTCCTAGTATAATCATAATACCTGATGATCATGTTTTATGGGGGGGGGAAATTATAGCATCTTTTTGAAAGAAATCTTCCTCCTAGTATAATCATAATACCTGATGATCATGTTTTAGGGGGGAAAAAATCACGGCATCTTTAAGGGACTCTAAGGACAGCGTCGCCCAACCATTACTTTCGGTGAGAAACTTTGTATATCGTTGCTGTCGGTCAGAAACCGCTTATCTCCATATTTTAACTTTTTGTGTTTTCTTTCGTAAATGAACGCCCTACTTGACCGTACTACAGCGTCACACAAAAGCATCAACAGTAGAAGATCCTGAGCTTTTAGATCTGCTACAGTACTTTTGCCTTTTTGAATTTGAATCCTGAAAAGTAGACAGAGATAATATGCATGTTTCTTATTTTATTTTATACCATAACAACAGTGGCTCATTAAAGCAGTATCTCTAAATGTCAGGGTTGTAAATCGCTTCAGCCTTGGCGGGTAGATTTCTTACATTCTTCATTGGGAGTTTGTGTTGTTTTCTTCCATTTCTTGACGGGGCTGGCGTGTTATGGCCGCGGGGGCTGAGGAGCCGAGCATTGTGGGTATTTCTGCCCTGTTGCATCAGTTCGGACGGCGGCTGAGGCCATCTCTGGTGGAAGTTTTGACATGAGAAAGAGGAGAGAGAGAGAGAGAGAGAGAGAGAGAGAGAGAGAGTTGTGACATTCCTTCATATTCCCTTCTGTCAGAAAAAGACTGTAGAAGTGCCAGTGGGTCTGTTCATGTACTCGTCCATCTGTCTTCATGCCTGGATATCGCTGTTGTCGGGCAGAAACCTCTTATCTCCATAATTATTTTTCTCCGTAAATCGGCTAAAATCTACAAAGTAACTAGTAAATGAACGGCTAACTTGATCATACTATAGCGTCACACAAAGCATCAATGAAGCGTTCCGAGTAACAGTTTTGGACATGAGGTTTCCAGCTGACAGAGACGATATGACTAATGCACGCTGAAGAAACAAACAAACAGCTAAACCTACAAGCTCACAACGAATGTGCCACAGATGCATGTATTGGTCGGCTAATTTCAGCGCACGGCGACGCCACAATGAAGTATATAGATCAGGATTATTCAGGATCTTGAAACACATGGTGTGAACTCTGCCAACCACTTTTTAAAATAGTTATAGTGCTCAGAGTGAACTTAAATGTCACGATCCCTAGTTAACAAACATCACATACATGGAGTGTAAATAATATGTGGACGATGATACTTTTCTCTCTGGTTTTGGAAATGTTTTCTCGGATTATGTTCACTTGAGTTGTTGTAGGTGAAGGTGCTCAGTGTTGGTTTGTGGCAACAGGGAGAGGCCCAGGTGAGGGTATAGAGCGCCGCAGTCCCGTCCCCTTTCATGACGACGCTAGAACCAGAAGTGAATTCCTCATTCATTTTCCTCATAGACTTTCCAAAAAGTATTTATTTAAAGACGATTATGCCACGGACAAAGCCAACTCGAGTTGTGACACATCATGACAATAAACCCAATGTTTTTCGCTGATCAAATAATTTGCAAGACGAAAAACAAAACAAAAAGTGTACTATCCTGCCATGTTTTTCTTCTTACAAATTATTTGATCGGCCCAAAACATTGTGTTTACTGTCATGATTTGTCACAACTCGAGTTGGCGTTGTCCGCGGTGTAAACGTCTTTATATAAATATTTTTTGAAAAGTCTTCTGGTCCTCGGGAGGGGGCGGGACTGCGAAGCTCTATTGGAGTCATTGTGGTCACCGTCTCAGACATAAGAGTGAACATGGGGTCCGATGCTGCTGGGGAGCTCTGCCCGAAACACAGTCTGATAGAGTCACATTATTCTCTAAACTGATCCTTGGTATTAAGCTAATGTTTTCCTTTCTCGAATATTTATTTTTTGACACCTTATTGAAAGAATATCATGCAAGATCCTGTCCACCACGCCCTCATCAGAAATACATATTTTACACAAACTATAAGACACCGGTGTACTGTAGCACTGGGGTTCCGTTCCCCTGACTCTCAGGGACACAGGTATAGTTCAAACATGTTTATTGTAGAGAGATGTTTACGAGCCAGAGCAGACGGAATTGCTGTCATGACCGAGGCGCTCTCCATCAACTAGATCGATACACAATAGGTGTGCAGTCGAACCCAGCTCAAGAGTCCAATTAGATTTGGATTCAGGCCAGGTGTGACTGCTTAAATCAGCCACCACAACCACGGTACTGTAAACATCAAACCTAATGTCTTTCGACATAGCATAGCAAATAAGACAAACAAGTAACGGCCTTGATGTTGACAATGAAGCAGTCTTTCTGATAAATTGTAGTGCTTTGTTCAGATTTAAAAACGGAACATTCTGTTGTGTGACAAAGGGCTAAATTTGTCCCTGTGACAAAATCTGAACGGTGGCAAATAAAGCCTGTGTCGGCGTCTCAACATCTGTCTCTCTGTATCTTCTCTGCTCCTTTCTACCTCGCTGTTCTCCACTCTCCAGCACTGGTCTCTGCAACAATTACACATTGCAGCTGTGTGTCATGTGTACATCTAACCAAAAATCTGTCATTGTTTTCATGTGACGATTAGTTAATCTATTTATTCATTCACTATTAATTCACAATTAGCAGCAACCAATATCAGCTTTGTATAAGCGTTGCATTTGTTGCTTAGTTTCATGCCGTAAAATAGCAGATATACAAGCTCACAATGCGCCACTTTCGTGGCGTGTTGTGAGCGTGTAGATCTGCGATTTACATGAGCACGACACCGGCACACGACTAAGTATAACTGAGGTTTACGTGTTTCAGTATTTCTCTTCCTTAATCTCATCTCATCTGATCCATCTCTCCTTTCTGTCTAGCCGTCTCTCTGTGTCTCTGCGTGCTCCACCCCCTGCGTGGTGGTGGTAGTGCTGTGGAGACACAGCAGCCTCATTACAAACAAGAAAAATCCATTTGGAGAGTCTGGCTGCCGCTTGCTCGCTCCGCCGCGCTGGCCCCACGTGAACCCTCTGGAGTCTCTGGGAGCAGCCATGGCCCACATCCCTTTGACCCTTCTGTTCTGTTCTGTTCTGTTCTGTTCTGTTCTGTTCTGTTCTGTTCTGTTCTGTTCTGTTCTGTTCTGTTCTGTTCTGTTCTGTTCTGTTCTGTTCTGTTCTGTTCTCTCTTCTCTTCTCTTCTCTTCTCTTCTCTTCTCCTCTCCTCTCCTCTCCTCTCCTCTCCTCTCCTCTCCTCTCCTCTCCTCTCCTCTCCTCTCCTCTCCTCTCCTCTCCTCTCCTCTCCTCTCCTCTCCTCTCTTCTCTTCTCTTCTCTTCTCTTCTCTTCTCTTCTCCTCTCCTCTCCTCAAGTGGATGACAGAGTTCACATCGACCATGAAAACAATTACAATGGTGAATGATATAGTTATAGTTATCATACAATGCTCACTGCAAGCAGTATGCTGGAAACAGAGAGAGAGAGAGAGAGAGAGACTATACTGAGAGAGAGAGAGAGAGAGAGACGGAGAGAAGACATTAAGTGTTTGAGCCATCGGGCAGACAAGACTTCATCAGTTTTGTCCAAGCGCTGCTTTGACCCTGAAGTAAAGTTGGAATGGCCTCCATTTAAAGGAAATGGTCTGGATGCAAGCCCTGTATTGACCCTCTCTATATCTCCCTCTTGTCCTCTTGTCTCTCTGTCCATTCGTCATTCTCCCCTGGCTGTCTCCCTCCCTCCGCTTTCTCGCTCTCGCCTTTCCACCATCATCGCAGCGTCTGAATAACATATGTCTGTTGTCGGGCAGAAACCTCTTATCTCCGTATTTCATACTGTAATTTTGTTGCGTAAATTAATGCCCCACTTCATCACAAGAGTGTCACCCAAAAAGTAGCGATAATAGCCGATCTGCAAGCTCACAACGTTGGCTATTTGTACATGTTTTGTCTTCTAAATGTTTTGTCTTTTAAAATTAATACTAATAAAGGAAAGCTTTTGGACATACAAGGTTTCCACACTACAGCGACAATATGTCTGAGATCTCACTCCATGTTAGCTTGCAGGCATCTGAACACATGCTCTCTCTCTCCGTCTCTCTCTCTCTCTCTCTCTCTCTCTCTCTCTCTCTCTCACACTATCACACACGCACGCATACACACCGGCACTATGCATGAAATCTGTCAGTGCTATAGACAAACAGAGAAACAAACCAATTCCCCCCTCAGTCCTCCAGTTAATGGTGTTTACCTGTCTTTGTGTGAGTGTGTGTGTGTGTGTGTGTGTGTGTGTGTGTGCGTGCGTGCGTGCGTGCGTGCGTGCGTGCATGCGTGCGTGCGTGTGTTGTGTGTGTGTTTGTTTGTCTACCGCTAAACAACAGACGTGTCTCTGCCAGCTCTCAGAACAGTCTGGGCACCCTAGAGGTGCCACAACACATGCTCTAAGCACGCACGCACGTACGTACGCACGCACATGCACATGCACATGCACATGCACATGCACATGCACATGCACACGCACACGCACACACACACACACACACACACACTGGGCTTACATAAGCAGATGGGGTGAAGCAGTGGATTTAGCTCATTCAATAAGCAGTAGTTTAGGTGTCTTATAGTATCTTGTTGTTAATTAGTTAAGTCTTATCGATCTGATAGCTCGGTGCCAGCTATAGAGGCCCCTGCCATGCCTGTATGCACGCATGCGCCAACTCGATGCCCGTCTGCCTCCCCTTTGAACCGGCTGCAAACAATCCTGTGGCATTGTACTGCCAATTACGCTTCATTTATAGTCCGCTGCTCGTCGGTGGTGTGCTTCAAAAAGAGCCAATCGGGGCCGTCTGTCACAAACGTCCTATCGCTCCATGTTTTAACTTCTTGTGTTTCTTCGTAGATTAACGTCCTATCATACAGCGTCACAAAAGTAGCAGATCTGCAGGCTTTACATGTGCCGTTTAGAGCTTGTGGATCAGCCATGTTTGCTGTTTTTGAATTTGAATCCTGAAAAGTAATGAGGCAAATGTAGCGAGCGATCCGAAAATTGCACAGTAAACTGAAAATAGCATGTCTACAAGCTACTGTATGAGCCTCATATAGCAAGTGATCCAATTAGTTTATAGATTGGCTAATTTCTGTGAATTTGGAGGGAGGGCAAAATCCATTTCACCCGACCACCGCGTCGGTCGGTATCGGCGGTCTGACGCGGCGGTCGGTAAGTCCGGCGGTCTGTAGTCCGATGCGGTCGGTCGGTAAGTCTGACGCGGCGGTCGGTAAGTCCGACGGTCGGTCCTCTTATGTAGAGGTTTGTGCCCGACAACGACAATTTGACTATGACTTTTTACGCTCTCCGCTTCCGTCTCCATGTTGTCTGGCTGAACAGCCACCATCGCCATCTCTACACCACGACTAAACAACAGCACGTAATAATAACATTAGCAAAACACAGAAGTCAACAGAAGACTGGATTGCCAAAGCCGGGGCCCCATCTATCCAGCCAGCCATAACAAAGGCTTTTGATGGTTTTCTCTGAGAACTGTTTACCTCGTTCCCGCACGTTTGTTAAAAACCTGTAATTTTACCTTTTTTTGGCTTGACAAGACGTCATATACACCACCGTCTGGGCGTTTCAAATCGACGAGCCGACCGCTCCGTTTTCATTCATGTGGTGGAATCCTGGCCTGGTGACAACATAACATAACTGGATATGTAATAATATTTATCAAACAATAAAAATGTGTAAGCCCTGGAGGGTTCGAGGGGCCCCGATGAGAGCTCTGTTTAACGTTTCAACTCTTTTCGACACCCCGTGTGTGTGTGTGTGTGTGTGTGTGTGTGTGTGTGTGTGTGTGTGTGTGTGTGTGTGTGTGTGTGTGTGTGTGTGTGTGTGTGTGTGTGTGTGTGTGTGTGTGTGTGTGTGTGTGTGTGTGTGCGTGCGTGCGTGTGCGCGTGTGTGTGTGTGTGTCGGCTACGTCCCAAATCAAATTCCCAGACACCTACCTCTCTCCCAACCTTCCCTGTCTCCTGCCTCCTATCCCCCCCCCCCCCCCCCCCCCCCCTTCCTCCACTACTTCAGTTTACTGGGCTCATTCAAAAAGCAGCCGTGACTGTCGCAGGTTAATATAGGGGCTTAAATTCAAAACGGGGGGAATAAAAGGGGCTTTCTTAAATGGCGGGCTGGCTCGCGTTAACAAAACCGAACGCTCAAACAATGCTGAAGGGGATGACCGTCTGCTAAGGGGATTTGAATGGAGAGTCAAGGCGGTGTGTGTGTGTGTGTGTGTGTGTGTGTGTGTGTGTGTGTGTGTGTGTGTGTGTGTGTGTGTGCCTGCGTGCGTGCGTGCGTGCGTGCGTGTCTCGGGTGATGAAGGGGGCCCGCTTCTAAAAGAAGAAATGAGAGTGACTTTTTTGTGGTAGACTTGATAAGCTGAATGGCGTTTATAGAGGGTGCCAGACTCAATGATGAGTCAATGAGGTGAACCTGAATGGCTGGGCGGGGGTCATATGGGACACAATGACACTCTCTCTCTCTCTCTCACGCTTGCTCTATCTCGATTCAGTTCACAAGGGCCTTGCTGGCATAGGAACCTTGTGTCTGTTTTCCACCAAAGCGTGTGTGAAATAATAACTTGAAGTAAAATCTATTTTTTTTTGTGTTTTTTGTGCGTATTAAGACAAGTGTGTCTGCTCATTTCTTTGTGTCATCACTTCCAAATGCACTTGTTTAGCCTGTAGCCTGTGTGACTTGACTTCTCCCTCCTGATTGGATAACATTGGTATCGTGACCTGAAAAATGCATTTTCTGTTCAATCCATTCTGTTTAATCCATTCAAGCTCGTACCGCGGCACCGAGCGCCGCACTATGAGCTTGTAGATCTGCTATTTTTGAAAAAAATGTTCTTTCAGAGCGAACTTGTTTTTAACTTAAATCTTTGCTTCTGGGAGTCCCTGGAACAACATATTTTCAGATGGGGGTCCATGGCCAAATACAGATAATTCTGGGGGTCCTTGACATGAAAATGGTTGAGCACCACTGACATAGAAACATCAGAAAACCTTTAGGATTTAGAAGATTTTAGAATCGGCCTCAGGTCTAAATGGGTTAATAAAGAGCTGGAGGGATGGGGAGACCCCTGAACAAATCCATGACACTCAGACACGCTCCTTCATATACAACATATATTACAGGTCCATTTGGACCGAGGCTCAGAGTAAAGAAAGGGTGGGATGCACTGCTCTAGGAGGAAAAGACATATTACGGCGAGAAGCAGTCCGTTATTGAGGCTGTGGCAGTTTGTTGATGGCGTTGGGGACACACCGGACGGCAGGGCAGAGTAATGGAGAGAATAAACGGAGCCGGGAGGGAGGGAGGGAGGGCATAAGAGGAGAGATGTTTGTCATTGAGGACGTGTGTTGTGTTGGAGAGAGGAAAGGCATTAGAATGTCACCGTGCGTTCTTCACCATCGTGATTTGGAAACACATTCAGATATCAGAATGGAGGAGGTTGTTCTGCATGCAGGCTACTCTTGTCCGTCGTGACCTGACTTTCATGTACTTAGACAGACTTCAAATGATTAAAAAAATGCAGTTTAAAGATATACAACCCAGCCTGAAAGGTTTTCTAGGCTATATTGCCTAGTGACGAGTTGGGGTAAAAGCAAGCAAGCACCCACCGCTTTTTTCCCCGGGGCTAACGGGACAAAAGCAACGCGACAGGGGACCGCCGTCATGTCCCGTTGCTTTTTTCCCGGTAGTCCCGTTCTTTGCCATACGGAAGAGCCGAACCTCCTCCCAACTCATAATAGGTTGATGCAGGGATTTTCAACATGTTATAGCCCAAGGACCCCTGAGAGAGAGATAAAGCAGGGACCCCCACTATATACTGTATGCAATTGTTTTGCAGATTAAACATTTTCATAGATTTCATAGATAACTTCATAGACTTGTTTAACAGCACAGTCATCTTGGATTGTTAATGTGTATTTTCAGACATTTAACTTCCTTAAGTCAATACATCATAAACTTTCACTCTGTACTTGGTCTTCTCTCTTTTCCCTCTACACCTCTTAGCCTGAAAATAGCCAAGCTCACAACGCCTTGCGGCGTGAGGAGTGAGCTTGTAGATGTGCTATTTCCGGCTAAAGTTCTCCTGAGAATTGGGATGTTGGTTTGAAGTGGGTAATGTAAAAAATAATAACTGTAGTAACTCTGAGCACCTCCATAGGGGTCCCGGACCCCCTGTTGAAGACCTCTGGGTTAATGTGTCCGTTACAACATGCAGAGCTGCATGTTGTTTAGACACTTAGCTTGTTCCTCCTCCGGGCTGCCTTTGAAAGCGGCGCTAACAGAGGTTGTGTATCTTCACAGTGTGTGAAGTCTGAACTCAACCCCAGGCAAGACTTAAGCCTAAGCCTCACTTTATACGTTTGCCATATGGCGGTGTCGCTCGCAATGAGCAGAGCAAGCAAAAAAAAGATAGCAGATCTACAAAACTCCCGTGTGAGTTGAATACGTGCGAGACGGAAATAGCAGAGCTACCAGCTCATAGATCTGCTAGCATGTGACATCTCTGTTTACTGCACTGCTGACCTGCTTTTAGCATCGCTTCCGTTCCCATTCTCCCGTTTCTGAAATATATATATAATCCTCTTTGCTCCTGCCTGCCTTAAATTTTTCTCATTTTCACTTTTATTTATTTATTTCCTTTTATTTTTCTCTCCGAAGAAAAAAAATGAATTCAACCTGCGGTTCCGCCCTCTTCCATCTCTCCGGCTCGCACCGGTTTAAAAAAATATTTTTTTTCCTTTGTTCCCTCCGCTGGAAGTGGTGTGAAACACGTTTGGGAAGGGAGGCACGTTTTTCAATCCTCTCAACACTCTGCCCTCTGAGCCTGTGAGCCAAAGCTGTGAGGGAGACAGCGTAGGAGAGACAGACAGTAGGAAAGATGTGAGGGAGACAGCGAATAGGAGAGACAAACAGTAGGAAAGCTGTGAGGGAGACAGCGAATAGGAGAGACAAACAGTAGGAAAGCTGTGAGGGAGACAGCGAATAGGAGAGACAAACAGTAGGAAAGCTGTGAGGGAGACAGCGAATAGGAGAGACAAACAGTAGGAAAGCTGTGAGGGAGACAGCGTAGGAGAGACAGACAGTAGGAAAGCTGTGAGGGAGACAGCGTGAGACAGACAGTAGGAAATCTGTGAGGGAGACCGCGTATAGGAGAGACAAACAGTAGGAAAGCTGTGAGTGAGACAGCATAGGAGAGACAGACAGTAGGAAAGCTGTGAGGGAGACAGCGTGAGACAGACAGTAGGAAAGCTGTGAGGGAGATAGCATATAGGAGAGACAAACAGTAGGAAAGCTGTGAGGGAGACAGCGTGAGACAGACAGTAGGAAAGCTGTGAGGGAGATAGCATATAGGAGAGACAAACTGTAGGAAAGCTGTGAGGGAGACAGCGTGAGACAGACAGTAGGAAAGCTGTGAGGGAGACAGCGAATAGGAGAGACAGAAAGTAGGAAAGGCGAGATGGAGACAGCGAGAGACAGAGGGAACTGTGATATGTTTTGACTGGAATAACTTGGTGTACTTCATCCACATGTGAGTCATCCACATGTACATCTCTACACACTGTAGAGATGGTGTGGGTGTACTAACGATGAAAATGACGAGAGAAATGGTGGAAGGAGAGTGTGTGCGTGTGTCTGTGTCTGTGTGTGCGTGTGCGACTGTGCGTGCATGTGTGTGTGTGTGTGTGTGTGTGTGTGTGTGTGTGTGTGTGTGTGCGCACACGTGCGTGTGCGTGTGCGTGTGTGTGTGTGTGTGTGTGTGTGTGTGTGTGTGTGTGTGTGTGTGTGTGTGTGTGTGTGTGTGTGTGTGTGTGTGTGTGTGTGTGTGTGTGAAAGCCAAAACAAGGGCAGCGAGGGTAGCAAAGGGAAAAGTCAGAGGCACCGCACAGATGGCGAGCTGTCAGCAGCCGGCTGCAAGCACGCTTGTGTGTGTGCGCACACGTGTGTGCATGGTGTCGTGCCCACATTCGTGCCATGCATATTTGGGCATATGTATGTGGTGCGTATATGCACGTGTCTGTGTGTCTGTGTGTCTGTGTGTCTGTGTGTCTGTGTCTGTGTGCGTGCGTGCGTGCGTGCGTACGTGCGTACGTGCCTGCCTGCCTGCCTGCCTGCCTGCCTGCGTGCCTGCGTACGTGCGTGCGTGCGTGCGTGCGTGCGTGCGTGCGTGCGTGCGTGCGTGCAC
>NC_136796.1:21031307-21053807 GCF_951216825.1 Electrona antarctica | reverse complement strand
TGTTTTATGTCGCAGAACTGTGATTGCTGGGAGATTCCACCCGCCGTGATAGAACCATTATTGTCGCCGGGAAGAATGGCTTTCGTGGCTGCGTGTAGTAGTCTCTGCTGGCGTGTAACTGGCCCTCTTGTCGTGTAATATCCTAAACTCATCATCACTCTCAGAGTTACACACCCGTCCGGGGCCATTTGGAACCCACTCAAGGACACTTTGAGACCCACTGGTGTAGCCACCATGCACAATAGCAGCACCCTGACTCTGTTTGACCAGAATGGAAGAGAGCCTTAATTAGTATCATCGGTAACACCTGTGAAGGAAGTAGGGAAGGGGAGCGGATTTACAGTATATAGAGAGCGGACAGCCCCGACCCCATGCAACGGAGTGGCGTTTGAAGCACCCGAAAGAACACTCTATAGATAATTCAGCATTGTCTTGATTTGCGGAAGTGCTAACCTCCCTGAACGCGCCTGAATCGATTCATGAACGAGCGCTCTGTTTTAATTAACCCCAGCTGCGCACTCTTTTGCTGGTGCGTGTGCTTCGCCCCGTACTGGCCCCGTTTCAGCCACAGTGACTCTGTTGCTTTAGTTCTGCAGGCGCACAATGAAACACCAGCCCATATGGGGGGAGGTGGAGGGGGGCTTGCAGTGTTGCCAAGTGTGCTTATTATAAGCGATTTGGGCTCGTACTTCCGTACTATAGTCGTTTGTAAATAATGGTGGGTGCAGGTTTTTGTGTATGTGTGTGTGTGTGTGTGTGTGTGGGGGGGGGTTATTTGCTTATTTGGGTTTGCGTACTAATGTTGTTTAATCTAATGGTGTTTAAACATTTTCAAGGGCCAAGGCCCATGAAAGAGAGGTGCCCCTCACTTCTTTTTCTTTTTTTGGAAAATAGCTGCTCTCCAAGCTCACAAGATGCTGCAACACAACCCATTGTGAGCTTGTAGATCAGCAATTTTCAAATAGTCTATCTGTATTATGGGTCCAAGTGCTCAATTAAGCTGGTCGCTTCTTTTTGGACTTGTTTTCTTGTATAGTCCTGGCCGCTTTGATCTCTTGAAGGATCTGGCAACACTGTTTTGTTTTTTGTTTTGTTTTTTGTTTGGCACACGTACGGACCATGCCCGTTGGCCCGGATAAGATATAGGCAAACCGCCCCCCTGTGTGTGACTGTGTGGCGATGGCACCCACCAGACCAGGCCGTATCGCAGAGTCAACAGGCGGTTATCAACAGCCGCCATGTGGCACATTGTGAAAGAGAGATTGTAATAAAACAAGGAAGAGGTGCGATGGAGGAAGGTGGCAGGGTGGAGAGAGAGAGAGAGAGAGAGAGGGTGGGGAGCAGGCAAGAGAAACAAAGTGTTATCTGTGACATTGGGAACACATACATGTAGGACAAGCTGTAATCACGGAGTGAGCATTCCATGCTGGCAAAGGCGAGCATGCACATACACTAAGATATGTGAATACTAACGCACGCACGCACGCACGCACGCACGCACGCACGCACGCACCGCTGTGCTCCTGGGGTGCCTCTGTCCAAGAGAACAGTGTGAGATAAAAGGGTTTCTGGAACATGTACCCTCACCACCATGATAACTATCCTGTCTACAGTGTGTGTGTGTGTGTGTGTGTGTGTGCGTGCGTGCGTGCGTGCGTGCGTGCGTGCGTGCGTGCGTGCCTGCCTGCCTGCCTGCCTGTCTGCCTGCCTGCCTGCACGTCTGCGTGCCTGCGTGCGTGCCTGCCTGCCTGCCTGCCTGCCAGCCTGCCTGCCTGCCTGCCTGCATGTCTGCGTGCCTGCCTGCCTGCCTGCACGTCTGCGTGCCTGTGTGCAAGTTAGCAAGTGCCAGGCACGTTAGCTTGCGTTTCAGTTGACCTGTGCATGCGTTCTTCTGTCACATCTTCTGACACCCTCACGCATTAGTAGCCACCCTTGCACTGTTAACGATGCATTATGCATTGTGTGCATTATGAAGCCACATCTTAACGTGAACTTGACACCGTAGAACATAGGCTACACAACGTGTGTGTCTGTTGCTCCTGGCGAGTTGACTTCGGAGAGAATGAGAGCAGAGAATGCTATAGGGAGCATCCGTGTTGTAGGGAAAGCTTCCTCAGAAAATAGCAGCTAAATCTTTCCCCACAATAACAGAAAAGGCACTATAGGGCCCTGGTGGCCCATATTAACCCTATATGGATTAATAGAGGGTTTATATGGTTCATCAGGGCTCTATACTAGAAGGGTGGGGGGTAGCTTGTACGAAAAATGTGTTTTAGTCACACTAGCTGCTGGGTTTCAGCAGGGAGGAGCAGAGAGCGAGCCATAGGCTTAGAATGCAATCAAACTGTCATGAACGCTGCAAGACTACTTTTCATTTATTTGGAGGACACCACATAGTGAGTCGCCGTGTGAATGTGTGACGATGGGCTCCTTTAGACTCTGGAGGACTTTAGAACTCAACTACGGATGGTGGAGTCCGTGGTTTAAAAGCCAGTTTATGCTGCAGTAGCTACCTCCGTTTCCCTCATTCTGAATTGAATTACCGTCTTGAAGCGACTACAACAATATGCTCAGAAAACTTCAAGAAGGCCGTTCTCAGGGCTCTGCCACGGCTCAGAGATAAAGATACATTTGCGTGTACACTGCACATGCACACACACACACACACACACACACACACACACACACACACACACACACACACACACACACACACACACACACACACACACGCCTATTTTCTATTCGCATCCCATCCTAGCTCTTAAACCTGGCCAGAGTCAGGGAGGTTTACTATATGCTATTTTCTGTTAAACGTCTGCTCCGGCCTATTTATTTTATAAACTCTGGATATAACAGAATAACTGGGTGGAAACATATAGTCTTACGCCTGCGCTGCCAGCCGGCATATACTGTACGCCTGGCTCAAACCCTACCTATGAAAATACACGGGGCCATTAAGAAAAGAAGGGGCCGAGTGACATGACTCGGGCGTAATTCATCATTTTCACCAGTCACACAAAGAAACGTACATGCATGTTTGTTTTTTTATAATGAGCCCAAGTCAAACAGAGGAGTCACCGTATCGCACATGGTTGCACTTATACGCCAGGGTTTCAGCTATAAATCGCCGGCTAACATTTTCCATAATTCTGTATATTGCTTTTTTCTAATTGTCAGGGTTCCACTTGTCCCCACCGGCCTGATCTATTGGTTAGATAAGACCTGCGTACAATTAAGGACTTTCAGCTGTTTAGGCATTACAAAATAGCAGATGTATAGCCTACAAGCTCACAACTTGCTGCAATGCAGCATGCTGTGTGCTTGAAGATTCGCTACCAATAACACCTGGTTGACCCTTGTCTATGTTAGGCTCGACACTGAAAAGAAAATAGTCAATCTACAGTATAAGCTCAACACGCATCTAGTTATGACACATTTTGAGCTGGTAGATCTGCTATTTTCCCTGAAAGTTCGCCCCATAATAGTGACTCTAGGGTTCAAGTGGTTGCAATTTTTGAATAATGGTAGCTGGCATGGCTGGAAACTACAGGAAATGATGAGGTTTGATAGTGAAAAGCACAGCATTTTTGGAGGTACTCTAAGAGCTTTATTCTTTGCATACCGAACAACCAAAATAGCACATGAAAATAAAGTTTTGGTTCGTTTTCGTTTATTTAACCGAGGCTTTCACAGCCGAGCGAGTTGGCACAGCTAATGTGTGAAAACTAGGGATGCTGTCCAAGTTAACAATTCTAAAGGCTAAACAGCTCCACTGTTCAACTGCAAGTATGTATTCACCCAAATGCACTCTGGAAGGAAAATAACATTAAATCCATTGAAAGCAGGATTCCATGCAACAGACTTGGAATTGGGCAATTGCAGAAAAAACAAGAACAACAACACCAGGGTAATCTGGATAGAAGATCCCTCCTCGTGTCCCGCAGGGCGCCGCGGGCCGACCGGCACTGTGAAAGTCTGAGTCTGGTTACCGCCTCGTAATTGGGGATTAACACCTGGGTCAGTGTTATGATTGGACGGCGGGTTACCGGGCGGAGATGAGAGAAACATAACCCCTGGTAGCATGTGAAACTCATCCGGGCCTCCCGCTGAGGTGCTTAAGATGAGTGATAAAGCAATGCACATCCACAGCCAACGCACAGACATGAGCTCAGATGGGAAATCTCTCTCTCTCTCTCGCACGCACGCACGCACGCGCACATGCACATGCACACGCACACGCACACATGCACACACACACAGACATGCACACACACCCAGATGCAAACAAACACCATGAGTAAGTAAGGGAATAACAGACACTATTGTGCTTGTCTTTGGAATCGGACGGAGAGCACTGTGAGGCGAATGCGGAGCGTAAAATCGATCAGAATCCGCAAAAGTGGACCACTTTCCACGCACCCGATCGCCCCGCCACTTCAGTCGATACCAATGACGCCTCCTCGCAGGGTCATTTGGACACTCCGGGGCAGGGATAACAATAACGCAAGTGAAGCGCATCATTGAAAACAGCTTGACCGTGCACCATTCATTTGCACATAAGAAAAGGTCTTGTCTGTGTGAGCGCGCGTGCACACACACACACAAACACACACACACACACACACACACACAAACACGCATATTTCATGCTTAAGTGTTGCTATTGAAGCCACTCTAGTCGCACTTGCCATTTTGTCCTCACCCTTTCAGCCTTCTAAACTAGTGTGTGTGTGTGTGTGTGTGTGCGTGTGCGTGTGCGCGTGCGCATGTGCGCGTGCGTGCGTGTCGGAGGGCTACTGAGACAGAATCCACAATCAAGCCTCCTTGTCAGTCATCACCCTGTTCTGTTCCTATGCCCTCAGATTAGTAATTCAAAACAGCCTCTTGAAGCCTCCTCGACAAGACATCCCTAAACAACCTTGAAAACAAAGTGTACGCCTTATAATGTCTGAACTTAATGGGACGGAGCCGTTAATGCATGTCGGCCATTTATTCGTCGCACGTTAAAACCGACCGTGCTGAGAGTGCTAACTGGCCCGCCAGAGCCAAATATCTGCCCGGCGGACAGACAGCAATGTCCCTCCAATGGACACTGATGAACGGGAGATGTGTAATGGATGCCGGAGAGGCCGATGAGTGCTTTGACTCTCACGCGCTTTAATGGATTGGAGAGCGCCATAAAGCTTGATTTATACGTCGTATGGCCATGTGGCACGGTGCAAATAGACGATATACAAGCTCACACCAGCGGCTTTGAATGCTGTCATGCATTGAATGGGACATTATCACGTCTAATCAGACAGCAAGGTGAGATACTGACCTACCAGTAGGATTTTGTCGTTATTCTGTGGGTTGATGATGGCTTGAATTGATTTGTTGATTAAATATTATATAGTTTATCTCATTTAACTAAAGGTATGCCTGGCTATGCCATGAATTCATAAAAAGTACAACATTTGGAGTGGAGTGCAGTGGAAGCATACAATCATTACGTAAAGTACCAGTAGGCCTACCTCAAGTACTCGAGTAAATACACTTACACTCACGGCTGGCGGGGGGGTGGCAGGAAGGGGGAGGTGTGTTGGAAGACCATCGCAATTAACTTACAAAGGAAGTGAAGAGCCTGCCTGTGGCGTGTTTTGCTCCACACTTTGTCCCTGGTTCATTTCCAGGCGAGCGCCGGGATGCCATTGATTAACATAACTGAACAGCCACTCACCCCGTGGTTTGATCTGACCCAATAGAGGGACTCGAACCCGCGACCCTAATCATCAGAAGTGCACCCCCTTGGATATTTAATTGCTAACATCTTTCAGATTTGTAATATACATTTTGATTGCTTCTCAGATGTACTGTTGACTCGTGATGGCTGTAATTATGTTGGTCATTGTTCCACAAAAACAATAGCACTATCTCCAAAGTGGCATATTTTTTGTTTGTGTACTATCTGTGAACGTGATTGCAATGTGCAGACATGTTTACGCAAACTGTGTGCCCTACTCCAAAAGTTTGGGGAGCGATGTATCCCTGAGCATGCTGCAAAATTGGTAGATTATTCACCAAGTATCGGGTTGGGTTAGATACAAGTTCTCTTCAGAATTCTCATCTCACATCTTTCCACAAAATATTACAAAATGCTCAATAGTGGGCTCGATAAAAGCCCGGATCAATAAGCAAGATCGATGAGGTGCTCATTATCAATAAAAGTTAATGAGCTCCATCCCTAGTTAAGAGTGGTTAACCAAGTGTTTAAATAAACGGTTCCTCTTTTTTCTGGGGACCCCCCTGGAACACCCTCAACGTACCCCCGTGAGTACCTCGGACCACACTTTGAGAAGCACCAGGTTTTAAGGGATAGTTCACCCCCAAAATTGCTTTTCTTCTATTGATTACAAAATTGCTTTTCTTCCATCGATTACACTCCCCCGGGGGAGGGGGGGGGGGAAGGAATGGATTTTCTTCTCTTTTTTTTCCTAAGCCAATAATTTGATGCCCAGCAGTGGTTTCCTATGGAGACACAAAGGAGACTCTTTGTCTCTTCATAACAACCACTACTACTGGTCCCTTTAAAGTCTCTCCCTCCAAAACTCAAAGGATCATTGAAAAAATAAAAATAAAAGAAGACCTGCCACTCACTCACAACAAGGCCGATGTCTGCAGGCTTACATCACCCTGTTGCATCTCCCCGTATTGCGTAACTCTCAGTGTTTGCAGAAGCTTCTCTCTATCTTTGCTTTCTTTTCTGTAGCTCTCTCTCCTGTTACTCCCCCTCCTCCACCCGCCCACCCCAACCTCAAAGCCCCCCCCCCCACACACACACACCCACACACCCCTGTCGCCCAATGTTCCGAGCTTACATGCGCATTACATCACTCGTCTACTCTGCAACGAGGTCATGGCGGTCTATAACTTGTGACGTCTCTCGGAGAGAGAGGCCCGCGGGTCCCAAGGAGAATGTTTCACGATGTGAGTCGAACGGGACAGCTTCCCACAGTAGGGGCCTAACCAAAAAAGAACAAAAAAAGAAACAGTGTTGTTGGATATCAAAAGCAGCCCGGGTTTCGTCATGAGGCGTGCGGCTGTTGCAAGGACGTTTAAGATCGGAATCGGCACGCAAATGCATGTAACAATGCCGTGGCCTGACCTCGATGTTGTACAGAGTTTAGAACATGCTGCATCGAACAATTCACAAGGTAGAATTACCTCACTCACGTAGGCACACAAGCACACCAGGCTACGTTCTTTGCGTAACACCGCTGCGTAAGTGGGGACTGCCCATAATTCCGACATCGCATTACTCCGACTACGTGGCTTTGCGTGCCGTTAGGGTTGGGGATAGGGTTAGTAAACTGTGCGTGCGTGAGTGCGTGCGACGTGCGTGCGTGCGTGCGTGCGTGCGTGCGTGCGTGCGTGCGTGCGTGCGCATGTAGCGGGATGGGGTTGAACTTGTGGCTCAGACGAGTTATCTCGCCATTCGGTTTTTGTCTGGTCGCTTCCTGAACAGATGTGAACGTGGAACCAAGGGACTCAAGCATCAAGGGACAATGTGTGTTAGTGTTTGGCTGTGTGTGTGTGTGTGTGTGTGTGTGTGTGTGTGTGTGTGTGTGTGTGTGTGTGTGTGTGTGTGTGTGTGTGTGTGTGTGTGTGTGTGTGTGTGTGTGTGTGTGTGTGTGTGTGTGTGTGTGGTGCGCGCACACATGCCAGTCGGTGGGCATGCAGAATGGCACAGATGGTGGTGAAATGAGCACTCACAGTCACTGAAGATTTACTCTCTCTCTCTCTCCCTCTCTCTCCCTCTCTCTCTCTCTCGCTCTCTCTCATCTCTCATTTGACAGCCTGAACATATGCGTCAGTGACACACAGACATATGATGTGGCAAAGCTGCATCTTTTCACCGTAATGTCTGTCTCCTTAATTCAGTTCCCCGGGAGCTGGCTTATAGCTAATCAACACATGAATTGACTTTTGCCGTTTGTTGTCAACGGTCGCAGTCGACGGGTGCTTGTCACGTCAACATCACAAGGGTCTAAATAGGCTAGTCAATCTAAGGGTTGATCCAAAAGAAAAAGCAAAAGCAATAGTAATCGTTAAAGGTTTTAAACGATTATTATTGCAATTTATGTTGGGTCACGCCCATTTTTAACAGATTTTTGTTTACTTTTATTATTGATATGAATATTGTTGTGAAAATTGAGATGAATTTTAATTTTTTTTATTCATTTTTTTCCCTCGTAGATCGCACTGGGAAGCGTTCCACCATGCCCGACTCACCTGCGGACGTCAAGGCACAGTCCAGGTTGACTCCCCCCACCATGCCACCCCCACCCAGCACGCAGGGAGCGCCACGCAACACCTCCTACACCCCCACCACATGTGAGTAGGACCCCCGCCCACCAACGCCTGATGCACCCTCCGTGCTAAAATCCACCTACACCTCCTACACCCCCACCACATGTGAGTAGGACCCCCGCCCACCAACGCCTGATGCACCCTCCGTGCTAAAATCCACCTACACCTCCTACACCCCCACCACATGTGAGTAGGACCCCCGCCCACCCACGCCTGATGCACCCTCCATGCATCCTAAAATCCACGAACATGCACTGCTCCCGAGCTTGCGGTTAGGGTTAGGTACTGTGTTTGACGTACTGTAGGTTGTCGGTCTAATGACAGTCGGACCAATAGTATGTCTAAACTATGGCGACATTTGGCAGGTTTGAAAAGGTTTCCTCTCACACCTGGCTGGCAATTAGACGGTGGCCATTCAGTAGAGACAAAGAGTGGGGAAAAGCCTGTCCATCTGTACATGCGTATGTCCATACATGTGTATGTCGGCATACATATGTATGCACGTACATATGTATGTACGTACACATACATCTCAGCCTGTGAATGCGACGACAACACATGCTGGAAATTTCCATGCTGTTTGGCAAAAATGTCCTCGTAAGGTCAAAGGTCACTGTAACCTCATAAAGCATGGTCAGGTTATTCAATTCCTTCAAAGTCAAATCAATGATTGGCCGCATTTGTACACAATGAGCATGTGACAGTGTAGATCGGGGTCCCAGAAGGAATGAGAATCACTGCCCTAGCATTCACTCAGTTTCATACTTAACCGCTTAAACCCCAGCATCTGTATTCAGAGAAAACGTTTTTGCAGAAAATAGAAAGGCCACTAGCATATAGAGCCCTGGGGGACTCCACTCAACAACGTATGGGGTTTAAAGTGGTAAACCTCCTCCCATGTGAAACGGCACGAGAATTGAAGGATGTAAGCTTCACGTGGTTCAATTCGTTCCGACGGTTTGACACAGACTTCGGCTCTGGTGAATGAAGTCGAGATCAAACATGAAGTCGAGATCAAACCGTCTTTGCTCCCCCCGTCCCGTCCTCTACCTCAGTCTCACCCCTCTCGTTTACCTTCCGTCTCCCTGCCTCTCGCTCTCTCTCTCTCTTTCGCTCTCTCGCTCTCACTCTCTTTCTCCCCCCACCTTTAGAAACAAGGACGATGACTCCCTGGCAATTAACGTCGGAACTCAGTAGCTCCTGAGTGACGATGGAGGAAGCCCCCCCACCCCCCCCCCCCCTCTCTCTCTCTCTTTTTCTCTCTCTCTCTTGCTCTCTCATTACGCACAGCAAAGGTTTTAACAAAGCGCAGCGCTTTGATTTCAACTGCCTCCCCTCCTTTGCGATGTAATTGTCAGCAGATGTAGCTCAAGTAGATGTATCTTTCCTCCCTCTCTCTCTCCTCTCTCTCTCTCTCTCTCTCTCTCTCTCTCTCTCTCTCTCTCTCTCTCGCTGTCTCTCTCTCTGCCTCTCGTTACGCCGGTGGGTTTGGACGCGGGCCAGCGAGGGAGTGAGCGGTTCGTGAATCAGAACCTAATCTTGTTAGTGAGAGAGAAGAGAGAGGAAGAAGAAAAAAACAAGAAAAGAAAGGGGCTTCATGCCGCTGTGCACATAGTTCGAGTACCCCCCCCACCCCCCCTGCCCCGCCAATATACACGGTCACAGCGGGGGGTCGCCCCGTCCCTTCTTGTTTAGACTGCAGGGAAGGAGTTAGAGGGTAGAGGGTCCCCCCCAAAACATGTTTTTCTTTTTTTATGCAGGGGATGAAAGCGGGTTCACAACCCTGATTGGAAACAAATGCCCGGCATTGCAAACCTAACCACTCATTTTTCGGAAGGCAAATCAGTCCGAACGAGCGGAGCGATCTCTCCAAGAATCTGTACAGACATTATAGCTTGCTGCTGCTGAAGGGCTTCTCGCTTTTTGAAGCCAAATCATGTATGTATGTACAGTACGTACAAGAACGTGCAGCTGCCAGTGGCAATAATGCCAGAGAGAAGAACATTGATGTTTACGTATGTGCTGCACACAGCGGTGATGTCAGGTGTTTGGAAAGTTCGATCGGGCTGGAAATGTCAACTGTTTGAATTGAAATTCCGCCCGAATATCAGGTACAGATTTCGGGGTTTTAAACATTGATTCCGACAGCAATCCCACTGGGACTTTTTACACAAAAAGCATTGTTGCTTCCAGGGTTTGATTTCCCCATGAACTTTCAGTTTTATGTCTGGTGGGGATATGCTTTATCCCTAATTCTGTCAGACTGAATTATTGTCATATCACGGTTTTACAAGAAAAGGCGTGGGTGCAATTTGTTTTTGTGAGGGAGATCAGGGAAGGTTTTTTCCCCCCACAAATCGTACAAAAAAAAGGGCTTTCCCACGTTAGATGTGGCAAACCTTTGCTACAAAACTGCGCAACTAAACATGTTTTCTTAGTTTTTTTGTTTTACTGCGTGTAAAACAAATATTTTCCTTTTGGAAAATATGTTTCTAATAGGTTTGGTAATAATTATCACAATATAAAAAGTTGTCAATCATCTTTAGAAACAAATTAATATAGCAAAGATAGAAGATCTATCAGCTCTTGTAGATCGTCTATTTTTGATAATTGTCATAAAAGCAGTCTCTGTCGAGTGGAAACCTCATGTCAAAAATATCAAAAATATCAAGATCTGCATGTGAATGTGATATTGTGGATGCTTTTGTGTGGCGATGTAGTATATTGATCAAATAGGGCGTTACTTTAAAACACAAAAAGTACAAATATGGAGATAAGAGGTTTCTGCCTGACAGAAACAACATACATTATAGTTTAGGAGATTATGGTTTTTTTGGGTTTTTTTGGGGGGTTTTTCTACAAATTGAACCCTGCATTGTTCCTACATGACGTACATATACCTTAAACAGACTCACCTCTCTCTGTCTCTGTCTCTCTCTCTCTCTCTCTCTGTGTCTCTCTTTCTCTCTCTCTCTCTCTCTCTCTCTCTCTCTCTCTCTCATTTCGTCTAGTAACCAACGGCAGCAGCCACTCCCCCACGGCGCTCAACGGCGCCCCGTCTCCGCCCAACGGCTACAGCAACGGCCCTAGCTCCTCGTCCTCGTCCTCGCTGGCCAATCAGCAGCTGCCGCCCGCCTGTGGCGCCCGGCAACTCAGCAAGCTCAAGCGCTTCCTCACCACGCTGCAGCAGTTCGGCAACGACATCTCACCCGAGATCGGCGAGCGCGTCCGCACCCTGGTGCTGGGGCTGGTGGTAAGTTACTGCACTGCTTTTGGTGGGGTCCCATACAGTATTTGAAAATAGCATATCTATAAGCTATATATTCATGATACGAAGCATTGCGAGCTTGTAGATATTTTCAGAAAATCTTGAAAAAATGATGTGCAAAAATATGGAATTTGCTACCTTTTTGTAGCAGGAAAATGTTTTTTTCCTTGATAGTCATGTGGTGTCATAACATTTAGTTATGACACCACATCAAAATAAAATCCCCTTCCCCTGTGCCAATGTTGGCACCCGTGTGTACCCCTACCCCTGCACTACAAAGTATAGTCAAATAGACAGTACATAGACAGTCTATGGAAAAGAAAAACACACTCATTGACTCTATGATCTTCAGTTTAGTAAATGGCATTGGCGCCCAGTCAGTGGGTTCCCACACTTTTCCATGCCATGGACCCCAAGTGTTGCAAAATGGCTTTATAAAGCATAACTAATATAGCAAAACTATACCTACTGCAACGGCTATTATGGAAACATTTGAAACACACCTCTGCTAGTCCTTTAGAGTCTAAACGGAGAGAAATGATGAAACATTGTACGTCTAAAGTTTAGACGTCTAATGTACAATGTTTCATCATTTCTCTAGATTCATGCACTGCTATGGGAACGACACGACACCTAGCGAATGCATCACAATATAGTGTCAGTATATCAAGTTGTTCATGTAAAGAACTCAATTTGAACAAACCGTTGCGGTGGAGAAACCGTGCAGAAAAACAAAGAAATAATATCAAACAAAAATGAAACGCGACGGTCGCACCTCAAGAGATGTTACCGGCTCATCGCGTGACATCGACACAAGGAGCCATTTTCCAAGCCCCCCGGGCCTTGTTTATTTACAGCTGACGATACACTCGATTCCCACGAAACGAGACAAGCCTCGAATCAAAGCTCGCGTACCTAAAAAAACAACTGATTTGCTTGCCTTCGCAGGAGCTCAGATGTGTTGTGTCTGGATGCCTTCGCAGTAGCTCAGATGTGTCTGGATGCCTTCGCAGTAGCTCAGATGTGTTGTGTCTTGATGCTTGAGGCCTTGACTTGATCGCGGGCAGCATCCCACGTTAAAGTACTGGATAGTGAGCTTGTGGATCTGCTATTTTCGGTGCTTGACACAATTGTGTACAAATCCGTCGTTAGCTCACGTGGCGAGCTTCATCACTGGGAGAATGGTGTGCAACACATGTTAGACTTATCGCTATATAGCGTAACGATCCGAGGAATACGGGAAGGAAGACCGATTTAAGGCGGGAAGGAACGGAGGGGATGGGGGGGAGATTATTATTATGTTTTAATTAGCTACACAGAGCATAGCCTCCTTTTAGCCACACAGAGCATAGCCTCCTTTTAGCTTCACACTGTTTGTTGTTCTAAACCGTCTCGCCCGCACCCGTCCTTTTGGCTCGCGTCTCTCTCTCTCTCTCTCTCTCTCTCTTTTCCCCTCCATCCATTTGGAAAGAGTGACACTGTTAATTAGCTAGTTGTGCGCCGGCGAGAGAGGGAGAGTTGCAGACTCGAGAGTATTCGCTAGCTGTCAAGAAACAGCCCCGACGCAATCTGGGCGAACAGATGTAAGCCTGAACGCAACAAAATTCAGGTCTGGGAAATAACAGAGAGAGCGGGAAGGAGGGGGAGGGGGTGGTTGGAGAGAAATATGCTCAATTTTTTTGTTGTCTTTTCCTGGGTTTGTTTGTGCTGCTTATATGCTTCTGTGCTCATTCCCTTCTCGTGTGCGCAGTCTGTCTGTCTGTCTGTCTGTCTGTCTGCCTGTCTGCCTGCCTGCCTGCCTGCCTGCCTGCCTTCCTGTCTGTCTGTCTGTCTGTCTGTCTGTCTTGTCTGTCTGTCTGTCTGTCTGACATACAGTATGTAATGTTGAAAATATCGTCATAAGAAGAAGCAGAGAGAGAGAAAGAGGTGGCAATGACTCAATGAGGCTTGCTCTTTAAAAAACAGACCTGCCCAAAGCAGACCTACACAAACACACACACACACACACACACACACACACACACACACACACACACACACACACACACACACACACACACACACACGTTCGAGTGCAATATCTGGACAATGCCCTGTCCCTTTGCTATCATAATGTATTGATTAGACAGACAGACAGACAGACAGACAGACAGACAGACAGACAGACAGACAGACAGACCTACAAGCTCACGCCGCCGCCACGATGTGCCGGCATCGTGAGCATGAACCGGGAAACTGACAGAGAGAGAGAGAGAGAGAGAGAGAGAGAGAGAGAGAGAGAGAGAGAGAGAGAGAGAGAGAGAGCTGCAGACAGACGGGCGTGGATCGTTGTGGAGCTGGCGTGATAGTCTCCAATGTACTGTTTTTACACCGATAAGAATAGCCTGCGTGTGCGCGTAAAGTCTGTGTGGACAGAGGCTGTGTGTGTGTGTGTGTGTGTGTGTGCGTGTGTGTGTGTGTGTGTGTGTGTGTGTGTCTGTGTGTGTGTATGTGTATGTGTGAGTGCTTGAGTGTGTGTCTCTGTGTGTGTACATCCAAATGCGATAGCCAGGTGTTGGATATGTCAAAGACAATTACATGCAGGAAAAAAAAGCACACCTCCACACTCTAATCCCCCTGTGGAGGAATTAGGATCAGCCCAAGCAGGTTCTCGACAGGGATATAGCCCACCATATATATTTAAAAGCTGAAGGATTTACATACATACAGTTCATATGAGATACATGTGTATGTACTGTACACTGTTATCCAAACAACTCTGACAGAGAGCCGAAGCCCCTGGGGTAATATTTAAAAACTGCACATCGACGTGCGGTATGCAAAATGACACGAGATGTTTGTCGAAGATCAAACGTCTTTCAGGAACATTCGTTCTCATGAAAACTTTTTTTTATTTAACCCATTTTGGGCGAGAACCCCTTTTGGTGGTTACATACATTATGTTATAATTTAGCTATTGAAAAGATCTACAAGATCTACAAGATCTACAAGCTCATAGCGCGCCACCGAGTGGCGCACTATGAACTTGTAGGTCTGCTATTTTTGAAAATTCGTTAAAATGTGCCTCAAATCTTTCAAAAAATTGTCATGATTTAGAAAACTTTTTTTTTTAAATTTCGACGTCAGCCCTGAATGGGTTAATCCTCTTACCTTAAAGAGGTCCACATCCATGTGAAGATGAATTTAAAAGAAACTGAAGTAAATGGGAAAGCGGAAAAACAAGGGTAAAAGTAAATAGCTTGTTGTTTTTCTTTTTGCTTTCTTTATTTCACACCTTTATTCGCTTGTCTTTTCATTCCTACTCAAGTGAGATGTGTAAGATAGTACGGATGAAGTGGATAAACGTAAAATATGGATAAAATAATATAATAAAGATGTCAACATCATGTAGGCTATGCGTATGCGTCGAGTGTCGTTTAAGTCTCAATATTTACCTATACTGCTTCTCGAGCCACGATCGCGTTGGAGAAGGCGAGAGAAGTGGTGTCCCATGCCACATGGTGTCCCATGCCACATGCATCTTGTAATCCTCAGTGTTCATTTAACTCATGAAATTGCAAGAAAACGTGGATCGAAACATTTGGTCTTTTTTTCTGTGAATAGTTGCAGTAAAATACTCAGTGTCCATTTGAGTGGACAAAATAGAAGGGTGGACAAATGGAACCAAATGGACTCTTCGGGTCCATTTGGTTCCATTTGCCCACCCTCAGAGTTCCATATAAACTCAAGCTTTCATATGTGTGTATTTGTCTGGGTAATTGAATGAGATGTCTGTCTTTGTTGTCTACGGTGGTATTTCTCTTGTGTTCCCTCCGCCATATGTTTCCTATTACCACAGCCCAAAACCCAGGATATAACTTTGCTTCCAATAAGTAATATTATCGCCTAATGCTTACCATATGGACTGATGTGTTTTCCCCTCTACTCTCCCCCCCCTCCCTCGCCTCTCTCTCTCCGCAACAGAATTCCACGCTAACCATCGAAGATTTCACTCCAAGCTCCAAGAAGCCACCAACTTCCCCTGCGACCCTTCGTCATTCCCTTCCTCAAGGTACGCATAAATAGGACGTTGTTGTACTGTATAGCCCCAGAAAACCAGCCAGCCAGGCCTGCCTGCCCGACCCGCTTGCCTGCCAGTCCGACCGCCCGCTCCGACAAAATCTGGAACGCATTTGAGCTACAGCCCAGACCCAGATGTGAATACTTCTGCCCTGTGTTTTTCTACCCCCCCGTCCCCCCCTCCATTTCTCGAGTGCATGTCTCTCATGTCTCTCCCCCCCCCCCCCCCCCCCCCCTCTCTCTCGTTCTTGTCTCTATCTTCTCCTCGTTTATATATCGTGAAAATACCTTTCCCTCGCTCGCTCTTTCAGATCTTTTATTGCTGTAAAAATAAGGCCTCTTTGACCCACCGTTCCGTTGTCTCAAATCAAAATGTGTCTCTCAGTCTCTCTCTCGTGCTCTCTCTACCTCCCCCTCTCTCTTTTTCAAGTGGGTTGAAGAAGCCATCTCAGTACGAACAAACATCTTCATCACTCTCCTCTCCTATTGAAGACCTCAAGGTCTCACATAACAGCTAACTACACGTCCATGTTTTTGCTCTGGAAATGTGTTGGTGGAACTCGCGTATCCACCACTGGCGAACCAAGCATGGCCCGTCTGGTTTTGGCCCGAGGACAATGTCCTCATTCATGTACTCTGCTTCCAGCCTCTCTCTCTCTCTCTCCCTCTCCCTGTCTCTCTCTCTCTCTCTCTCTCTCTCTCTCTCTCGCTCTCTCTCTCTGTCTCTCTCTCTCTGTCTGTCTCTCTGTCTCTCTCAGGCTCCATTTGATTTCCCCCAACTCAAGCCACATTTTCAGCGGGCACTTCCCTTTCTCAACCATTAGCGCAGTAATACAGAGTGTAAGGAGCCCTCTCTCTGCCCCCATCGGGCCACTGCCCCCGCTGTGGCCCATTTGTCACAGTGTGGCTTGCTTCAGTCCAGGCATCTCCCCGCCCGGGGAGAGCCTTTCCCCAGTCTGGGAGACAAGAACCTGAGAGAAAGGTCCATTTGTATCTTGCTTTCACGTTCCGTCTTTTGCTGTGGGGTAAGAGATCAGGGGTGGGTCTCTGATGATGCCCTGTTAATGCTTGCTTCAATACTGAATTGATCTACCTTCAATACTGAGATCTAGCTTCAACACTGAAGTGATTGATTGATTGATTGATTGATTGATTGATTGATTGATTGATTGACAGTTTCCGGAACAAAAGCACAGGAAAGTACAGTTCAGTACAAGGTCTGCTAAGATGATTTAAAACCCAAGAAAGCACTAAGCTTGTTTCCTTCATATTCAATTCATCTGAACATTTCATGATATACAGCTAAAACATCATAAAAACGGTTAGAAATCAAAATAAATAATAGGTAGAGTAAAGTGCGGGGGACTTTTTACTGGGGACAGTTTCGAAATTGCAGCCACTCGTAAGTGCTCTAATTTCAATACTGAAGATCTAGCCTTCACTACAGATCTGGTCAGCTTCCTGTGGCTTCTTGCCTCTTTGTCCTTGCCTTTTTCTATCCGCCCTTCCATCCTAAGACTTCCATCTGCCTTCCTTAGTGTGTGAGGGACAGCTTTATGGCATATGTTTTTATGGGGACAAGACAGTCACTTAGCTTGTCACCACCGTGGTCTGGTTTGCGTGCATGTGTGTGTGCTGTGCGCGTGCATGTGTGTGTGTGTGGACTGACATTCACAAGGCTACAGTGTCACTCCCACTGAGGTCCCGCACGCCTGCACTGCATTGCACAAATTGGCCCCACTAGCATGGCTTTACTGGCTGTTAACGGAACGCAGAGGCGCAAACTGGGACTGCGTGTTCTCTCTCACTCTGTCCGTCTCCCAACCACCTCCCCCCGTTGCACTCGTCCCATTCGCTCATTTTAAGCCTGATTTATACTGCGTCATACTACGGCATCATGCTTCAAAAATAGCCCACCTACAAGCTCACGGCGACGCAATATTTGAGCTTGTAGGTCGACTCTTTTGGGTGAGTGACTACGGCTCAGGAAGGAGCACTAAATTAGGCATGAATTAGGCTTTAGCTGCGCATTTGCTTCCTCTCATATGCCTTCATCATATCTCTCTATGTTGCTCTGTTTGCTTCCTCCTCTCCTCTCCTCTCCTCTCCTCTCCTCTCCTCTCCTCTCCTCACCAGATGGTTAGTGTATCACTGGGACGACTGGAGAATCAAAGATGCAAGTCGTTTCCCCCCCCTCCTTTCTTTTTTTTCTCTTTCCATCGTTCCCTCTATCTTTCTCTCTCCCTCTCTCTCTCCCTAGTCTAATTTTAGTGTCTTGTCTCGAAGGGCCCTTTAATGCCAGCTACCATATGGCAGGATAGAGTGGTGGGGATGGGGGGGGGGGGGGTGGTGGTTGACGACTGTACATTTGTGCGCGCTCGCGCACTCACACCCGCGCGTGTTTATAGGTGTGCACACAGGCACAGCTGCCCCGCGATGACACGCGTCAGGGTCCAAGGTTTTTCATTACGCTAATGCTAGGCCGCGCTGAGCCCCTCACCCACCCCTTAATATCCTTAATATCCCGCCTCCACGAACAACCTCAGCGGTGGCTATTTACTGGAAGGGGGAGAGGCAATCATAAACCGCACGGCGGCCGGCCTGCCATGACGTAATCTATTGTCGGGACGCGTGCCACGTGAGACGGGGTAATGACACGTCTCCACAAGTTCTTAAAATAAAGACTCAGGCCTTTCTCTACCCGGCTCCATTATCTATCCAACAGGGTATTCTTTCTCCCCCTGTCCTGACAGCATGAGTGAAATGTGCCGACGATGTGTGGAATAAACACACTGTTTGCTGGCGTGAAGAGGAGACGGCAACAACGTGGATTGATGCACCGTATAACACAGTGGACTTCAACCCTTTTCAATATCAACGTCCATTATTTATTTGGCACTTGAGCCACGCACCACCATTTGATGAGATCAAGGCAGGAATAAAGATGTTTAAGTTTAAAGCTTTTTCCACAAATTGTACAAATAAAGGGCTTCCCCCAATGCTTTCCCACCTGAGATGTGGCTTTTCCCACAAATCGTACAAATAAAGGGCTTCCCAATGTGCTTTGGCAAACTTTTGCTACAAAACTGTGCAACTAAACTTTTTTTTGCATATAGAAAAACATATTATTGACTGTACTACCGGTACATGTACTGTAAACAAATGTGTTAATAAAGTATTCAGTCAGTCAATCAAAGCACGTAGCGTCGCAGAGCTCTGAGAGTCTGTGTGAAGAGTCTTAGTAGCAACCAAACAGACTCAAATAAGCCCCTGTCCTCCGTAGAGTGAAAAATGTATCGGGTGCTGTTTTTTCCCCACCTCTTGCGTCTCCCTTAACACCCCCCAACCCCCCCACCCCCATATCTAAATGCGTCCCACGTCTCGCACAATTAGGATGACCTCCAATTAATGGCAGACGAGTTCAGCGAGGTCAAAGCAATCAATTCTACCCTCTTTTTCCACGGGGTAATTACGATCATAAACTATTAACGGACCATTAACTCGAGCAGGTATGGGGGATGGCTGCCGTTTGCCTTTTCTTTTTTTTCCTTCTTCATTGCAGCCAATTACAGCAGAGGGGGTGGGCGGTGGGGGCAAGGCTAGTACTGTACGACAAAATAAAAAAGCACTGTAGTGGTGGTGGTGGTAGAAGTACTGAGATTATTTTACTTAAGTTTAAATAAAAGCAATACCAAAATATAAAGTGGAAGGAAGGCACTGGAGCAACACAGTTTTTTAATCAACAGGGTGCAAGCAATAAAATGACAACGTTTCGATGTATCGGTCACATCTTTGTCAGGTCAACGCCAAAATATAAGCATCCTCTGATACAAGTAAATTGTATAACATGTATTCAATTGTTTTACTTGAAAGTAAAAGTACACACATACAGTATTTGCATCAAAATTAAAGTACCAATTTTTTTTTTTTCAAAATTTGTCAAATCCACGTAGTGCATCCAACTTTGTCGAGCGGATAAGAACACAATTAGCCCGTGTTCAGGGCAGGGAAGCCGGTTGGGGAAGGTGATATTTGCCACTGCACAATGTGCACAGTAGGCTGGGGCGGCACCTGTCAGCTATGGGAGTGTTGTGCGGGAGGAGTCAGATGAAAGCTCTATCTCCTCCCGGTGGAGCCGCCTCACTGGCAGGTGAGTCAGTAGGATACAAAAAGAAAAGGAAAAATATATAAAAGAAATGCAGAGAGGTAACAACATTAACGACCACACAAATATGTTTTCACTCCGAAAATAGACCCCGGCACTCTCTCGTTCTCAGATCCCGACCCACGCAATACTTTCATCATCTCGCCTTAAAAGCGCACGCCATCAGAAGCCTTTGAAGTCCCTACTACAAGTCCACACGGGGAAACAGACCCCCACAGTACACCTAAAAGACAGAAAATAGCAGCCCTTTCTTGACGAAAGAAAATTGCTTCTTTTGAAGGCGACAGTCTCACCGGTTCTTCAAGGTGTTCTGTTTCGTGTTTTATCTTTGGCGAGCTTTTTGGCAGGCGCTGTTGCATTCTGGGTGACGGGAAAGTGGTTCAGAGGTAATGAGATGTTTGTGGTCGGTGTGACACGCAAAACATCACTTCTATGGGGTTCTTTTTCTTTTCTTTTTTACCCCTCTCTCACTCTCTCCCTGTGTCTCTCTCTATTTTTCTACGCCCTAATCCCCCCACCGCGCTACTTACCTAAAAAAAAACATTCAGGACGTGAACCCTTTTAGATGTTTTAAGCATTGTGTTATACTTTAGCTATTGAAAAATAGCAGATCTACAAGCTCGTAGCGTGCTATTTTTGTGGCACAAATCTTTGATATATATTCTTTCAGAGTGAACTTTTTATCTCAAATCTTTGCTTCTGGGGGGTCCCTGGAACAACATATTTTCGGAAGGGGGTCCGTGGCCATATACACATAATTCTGGGGGTCCTTGACATGAAAAAGTTAGAGAACCACTGACATAGAAACATAGGTTTTTAAGTGGTGCAAGGATCAGCAATGTCCATCCGTCCGTCCATCCCTATGTATGTACAGTATGTATGTTTAGGGTACCAACAGGTGCAAAAGTGGCGCTGCTGAGCTAGAAACAGAGAGAGAGAGTGTGTTGCATTGCTAATTTCAATGTGGAGCATGCATTCATGTGAGAGATAGAGAGAGAGGGAGGGAGAGAGAGGGAGAGAGAGAGAGAGGGAGGGAGTGAGGGAGAGAGAGAGAGGGAGGGAGTGAGGGAGAGAGTGAGTGAGGGAGAGAGAGAGAGAGGGAGGGAGTGAGGGAGTGAGGGAGTGAGTGAGGGAGAGAGAATACCACACTATTACTTGTGAGAGAGAGAGTGTTGTCTGCTAATTCCCCCACACGGTAACTCTGTCATTTCGGACGCCGGGCGGCTTGCCGGAACCGGGCCGGCACCCTGGGCGGCGGGCACGTTCCTGTGGGTCTGGAAGTTCCGGGGACCCCCCGGGGACCCCCACACAGAATTGCACCACTTAGTTCACACAAGTGTGATTTTCAGAAAACTGTCAGGATTTAGAAGACGCTTTTCAGAATCTGATCTCTAAATGAGTTACATTGTTTTGAATCCCCCCACCCACCCCCTCCTCCAGGCTGCAGAGGGAGCTGCTCCACTGTTCTAACAGTTTGAATCCCCCTCCTTCTCCTCCAGGCCAACCTGCCCCTGCTGCAGAGGGAGCTGCTCCACTGCGCACGGCTGGCCAAGCAGAACCCGGCCCAGTACCTGGCCCAGCACGAGCAGCTGCTCCTGGACACCTCCACCACCTCCTCCCCGGTGGACTCCTCCGAGCTGCTGATGGACGTCAACGAGAACGGCAAGAGGAGGACGCCCGACAGGTAATAATAATAACTGTTGTCTTTATTGTCCCCCCTCAGGGATTTTTTTTCACAGTCTGTTCCGACGGAAAGAACACGTTACCCTATAGCACGGAACAATATAGCAACATAACAGAACACCAAGGCAATACATGCCCCCAGTTACACAAAACCCTCCTATCAGCGAGCTAGTTTGTTTAATCCCGCAATGGCTGAAGGTACAACACTTCTACAAAACATTTCCCTATTTCACAACACTTCTACTAAACATTTCCCTATTTCACAACACTTCTACTAAACATTTCCCCATTTCACAACACTTCTACTAAACATTTCCCCATTTCACAACACTTCTACTAAACATTTCCCCATTTCAAAGTTCTGCATCTTCGCCCAGATGGCATGAGTTCAAACTGACGTACGAGGCGAGAGACTTTGTTTGGATGCAAATCTGATCCTGTCAGTGGATCTTTATCTGGGGCTTGCGGTCATAATTTGGATCTTTAACCATATAATAGCTTGAGGTATAAAGTAGGGCTTAAGGGATAGCTTCACTCATTTTCAATCTGTCTTCATGCAATAGGCTCGATGCACAGCATCTACGTATATTGGAAAGTCATTGGGCCTCTTAAGTACTTCCTTCACTTACCAATTATACTGATTAAGGTTGTGTTCCATTCTGGTCAAACAGAGTCAGAGTTCTCAAAGTGAGGTCCAGGGACCCTCATGGTTCCTAGAGGGGGTTGCAAATGGCCCGTTACGGGGCCACACATTTGGAAAGTAGAAGTAAAAGACCCACCCATGTATACAAGTTCACAACTTCATATGCATTTTGAAAGTGATATTGTTATTGATATGTCTGGGCGGAATTCCAGAGAGCTATTGACCTGTGTATGACAGTAAGCGTATAAGCACATTGGTTCTGGGAGCCAGGAGTATTATTAATATGTCATCTGGACAGGTGTTGAACATTAGCACATGTGCTAAAACACT
>NC_136796.1:21006307-21028807 GCF_951216825.1 Electrona antarctica | reverse complement strand
CTCATTCCCTACCTGAACATTCATAAAATAATAATTCATAAAATAAGAATTCATAAAATGTGCGTGTGTGCGTGCGTGCGTGCGTGCGCGTGTTCTTTGCGGGGGGGGGGGGGGGGGGGGGGGGGGGGGGGTTGGTGGATGAAGAGAGGGATGGAGAGATAGATGGAGGGAGGGAGGGACAGAGCATATGGACAACTGTGGATGAGCATTAGGAGGCCATAAAAACAGCTCATTAAGAGGTTCAATCTGTTCGTCAGAGAGAGAGAGGGGGGGGGGGAAGAGGGGGGAGCAAGAGAGAGAGATACGAAAAAAGGAAACTGGGGGATTGTAGATAAGGGAGGGTGGTGGTGGAATTATTTAACTGTGAACTGACAACGCAGAGAACACACACACACACACACACACACACACACACACACACACACACACACACACACACACACACACACACACACAAGCACACTACATTAATCTTGAGAAGCAGGCTAGCAAAAGTCCACCTGATCCCGCAGACACCGCTGCTGCGTGCGCAGTGTGTGTGTGTGTGTGTGTGTGTGTGTGTGTGTGTGTGTGTGTGTGTGTGTGTGTGTGTGTGTGTGTGTGTGTGTGTGTGTGTGTGTGCGCGCATACATGCACTCATGCAGTACTTTATACATGCCTGTGTGCAAGTGTGCGCACATGCCAAACCTATACCGCACACACACACACACACACACACACACACACACACACACACACACACACACACACACTTGGATGGATACAGTTGCTTAAGGTAGCTCTGCGTGGGCCAAGGCAAACACTAGCCCTTCACGGCGCTGTTATATTATAGGAGTGTCTCCTAGTGCAGTGATCGCTAAACCTTTTTCATTTCAAGGACCCCCAGTTGCATAGCATTAGGCTACGGACCACCACCACCATTTGAGACTTTTATTGATTATTATATGAATTATTGATTTATCACAGGGACCTCAATCTGCATGGTCAAGTCATCCCAATTTAACTCTGAGAGCGTACGAATGGAACGAAATTGGACCCATCACGGGTCTATAATATATGGTACGCTCTCAGAGTTACAATAAGGATCCATCCACGGAAGGGATGGAACACAGTTTTGCAGCATTATGGACAAAACTTTTAGCATATATGCCAGTGCTGCTAGAGCTATACATCTGACCTACAGTACCATGTTTATGCATTTATTTAATATTGACATGTCGATTTAAGCTCTGAATTCTGGAAAAGTTAGTCTCTGGACATAGAAGAAAACAGCAATGAAAAAACAGTCTACATGTTTTGTTACAAGTCAGCCTCTCTCTCTCTCTCTCTCTCTCTCTCTCGCTCTCTCTCTCTCTCTCTCTTTCTCTCTCCACCTCAGAACCAAAGAGAACGGCTTCGAGCGCGACGGAGGCTCGCTGCATCCGGAGGTGCACCCCAGCAAGAGGCCCTGCACCATAAGCCCCGCCCAGCGCTTCAGCCCGTCCAATGGGCTCTCCTACCAGCCCAACGGCCTGCCCCACCCGGGCCCGCCCCCTCCGCCGCAGCACTATCGCCTGGACGACATGGCCATCGCTCACCACTACCGCGACACGTACCGCCACCCCGCCACCAACAATCACCGCGAGATCAGAGACAGAACCAGACCCATCGGTGAGTGTGTGTGTGTGTGTGTGTGTGTGTGTGTGTGTGTGTGTGCGCGCGCGCATACATGCAGTACTTTATACATGCCTGTGTGCAAGTGTGTGTGTGTGTGTGTGTGTATGTGTGTGTGTGTGTGTGTGTGTGTGTGTGTGTGTGTGTGTGTGTGTGTGTGTGTGTGTGTGCGCAACAAAATCAGGCCCTCGGGGAAAGAAAGACAAGAGATGATCCCATACAGCATACGAGGATAGTTCACATTTTGCAGTACTTACATCATTCTTACATCAACTCCCATTCCCTGCCCACCAAAGCACCAGTCAGACCACCAGTCAGCTTCTCCATTCACATACAGTATCTTAGGCCGCCAATAACCACATGAATCTGGAGCCTTGTTTACAAGAGTCCTTGTGAGTTTGTTAGTGCAATGGTTTGATGCGGTAATTTGTAATGGTATTTATTTCATTTAAAGATGTGAGGTAATCTGAGAGCAAAATAAAAAATAAAAAATCACACCTGTGTGAAGTGAGTGGTGCAACTACGTGTGGGGGTCCCCGGGGGGTCCGCGGAAGTTCCAAACCCACAGCAACAAGGCCAGGGTGCCGGCCCGGTTCCGGCGAGCCGCCCCGCGGCCGAAACGGTCGAGAAATGACAGAGTTACCATGTGGGGGTCCCCGGGGGTCCCTGGGGGGTCCCCGGAACATCCAGACCACCCGGAACGTTCCCAAGGGGCTGGCCCGGTTCCGGCGAGCTGCCCCGCGTCCGAAACGGTCGCGAAATGACAGAATTACCAACCAAGCTATTGTCGTGCTATAGACGCCTTATCAGACGACGTCACACTGATAAGAAACGGCATGCGCGCGCATAAAGGCAGCAGAAGAACACCACCTCTCATAAGATGCAATGGAAAAGTTCTAACTGCACTCACGTGTAAAAAATGCCACATCAAACTTTCAGATGCTGTTTTTCTCCCAGTGTGGAGGAAGAATGATTAGGATTTTTATTGTGATCTCTCGCCCTTGAAATATATAATCCTTGGTTTCTGTTGTGTTTGAACAATAATAGCAATTCAAAACAGTTGTCCTCAAAACCACACCTCCAGTCGCTGTCATAAGAACGGGAGGTGCACTCATGAACACGGCAGCAGAGCCTATTTGTGCACGGCTGCACGCGCACCTGCAGTCCATCAAGTATAATTTATGCTTCGTCCCGCGATGGTGTCGCGCATGCAGACCTCTACGCTCACAACAGTCGCATCTGCGATGCGATGTGAGCTTGTATATCAGCTGTTCTCTGTGCGCAATACTGTTGGGCTTTGAAGTATAAATGTCTCCTAGGGTGCATCTCACTAGCCAACTCACAAGAGGAGGTTGAATGGACTGAAACCAGCGCTCCCCAAAACAACAGGTTTGGAGATCTGTTGGGAATTGATTACATGAAACAGTCACCCGTGCGCCCAGTCCCAATGTTTGTAAACAAATAATTGGTCTATAGGACGGACAGACAGACCCAGGGACACATAGCTGTGTAATGCAGTGGTTGCACCACTCAAACATAATCGTAAATCAATGTCTTTCGTCTGTGATATAGCAGTGGTTCTCAAAGTGTAGTAACTCAGAGAATGTACGAATGGAACCAAATGGACCGACTCCATTTGGTTCCATTTTTACACTCACAGTTAAGATTTTATATTATAGATTGATGATGACTGATATTAGAAACATCGAGAATGCCTCCTGCATTGTTGCAATTGAGTGCAATCTCAAGCAGAGAACCTCTTACAACCCTGATGCACAGTATAACGTTGCTGTCGGTCCCGGCAGAAACCTTGTATCTCCATTATTTCACGTTTTTCTGTTTTTATGTGAATGAATGCCCTAATTCATCATACAAGAGTGTCGTACTAAACTAAGTAGTGAAAATAGGTGATCCACAAGCTCCTTGTAGGTTGGCTATTTTCACTATCTTCAAATGTTTAAATGTAAAATGATAACAAAAAAAAGGAACAGTTCTTTTGGACATACAAGGTTTCCACCCGACAGCGACGATATGCTATGAGACACGCAAGCACACGGCGGGTACAGATTTGCATGTCGTGTCAGATATGAAGACGAATTTTGATGAAGAATCTCTAAAGAAGAGGATGACAAGCCCCCCTCTCTCTCACCCCCCCAGATCTAAAAATAGGCGAGACATTTAGCAAGTCTAGCCTGGAGAGGATGGTGTCTGGTGCTCTAGAAACTCAGTCATGGGGGTCCTGCCCTCTGGCTGGGTGGAGAGGGGGAGAGAGAGACAGGCACAGCGGGTGTTGTATTTATGTATTGCACTTGTACTGTACTCGTTTTGTGTTTCTGTCCTTGCTTTGTATTTCATCTTACCTTCTGTGGTATCTTGGTTTATTGCTATACATTGAAATTGGCATTCCTGCTAACTCCGATATATTTCCTTACGCTGCATTCTGAACCGTGCTGTACAATACTGTACTGTATGTAATGACATTGAATGCCCTGTTCATTGATTTAAATGACGCTTTCCTTGACGATTGTCATACAAATAATTGCGATTAACGATTTTTGGGCGTTGAACAACGTTGAATAATATAAAATAACATTTCGGTATGGCTTTTAGCCTTCAGTAACTTATAACTTAAAGAAATGACTACAAATGAATACAGTAGATTGTCTATTTCCACTATTTTATTTTTGAATACATTTCAACCTACATAGAAGCACTACTGTACGTCGCAATATCTTAGCTAACAACCCTGCAGAGCTCAAGACCCTGATGTCAGATAGGAGAGTGTCGAGGGCAGCGAGTAGGTGTTGGCTGGAACGCACTCTCGCATCGCATACATTAAAAAATGTATGAACATAATTATTTCAACATGGAAACGATTCTGACGATTACGTCATAATTGTGACAGGCCTACCGTACCGGTCAAATAAAGAGAGAGACAGAGAGAGAGAGAGAGAGAGAGAATGTATGGCAAAACTGACCAGCTGTCTGTCTCTGTCTGTCCGTCCATCCGTCCGTCCAGGCATGCACACGGGCACCCGGCAGGAGGAGGTGATAGACCACCGGCTGACGGACAGAGAGTGGGCGGAGGAATGGAAGCACCTTGACCATGTAAGAAAAGTAATAACATTTTTATTACTCTTACTCTACGCCTCTGTCTGTGTCTGTGAGTAGCCTGCTGTCTTGCTGTGATTACTGAGAATCTGGCAGGGTTTGTTTTTTCCCTCTCTGTGATTGCCGTGCTAACCACTCACCTGATGTGTGCTGTGTTGTTAGCCTCGTTTGTGCTTGTTTGATGTTTGTTTGTCTTTTTAACAGTTGTTGTGTGGCAATATATGATGATGATTAAAAGCATTAAGGCATGCACTTTTTGAATACTCAAGTATTTTAAGCAAGTACTCCAGTACTTCAACTCAAGTGCAATTTGCCAGAGAAACATTCACTTAGTAGTTGAGTCGATCTTTGACAAGGAGTATCTATACTTTAACTCGGTGTCGAGTCGGTCGGACCCACGGTTGTCCAGAACCGCCCCAAAAAGTCCTCTGCCCGGGCTCTAGACAGGGCCCCTGCCCAGTGCCCAGTGTCCATATATGGAGCTGGCCTGTTCTGACATCATTCTGATGTCTGCATAGTCTCCATATTTGGGCATGCCTGACAAAGAACTCCATATATGGGCATAAAAGGGACACGGACTTTATCTGGGTGGGGCATTCATTTCCAACTTGCAGTGTTCCAAGTAGGCCAGTGCCCAATGGGCACCGCTGTAGAGGCTCCAACGTAGTAATATAATAAAGTAAGACAATAAATAATAATATAATAAAATATAATGCAGTAAGAAACAAATGCAGGATTTTGGACGTTCATTATCAATGTGCAGCAGTTTCAGAAGTGTGCAAGTAATATATCTAACTGTCATATGACACAGTCAAATGTGCAAAGGAGTCAGGCATATATCAATAATATACACAGCGAGAGAGTCATATGAAGTGCTGGGAGTTGAGTACTAGAATTGTCATTCTCTGTCCCCAGCTGCTGAACTGCATCATGGACATGGTGGAGAAGACACGGCGCTCGCTAACGGTGCTGCGGCGCTGCCAGGAGGCCGACCGCGAGGAGCTCAACTACTGGATCCGCCGCTACAGCGACGCCGAGGAGCTCAAGAAGGGAGCGGTGGCCGGCGGAGGCCAGGCGCGGCAGAGCCCTGCCGCACAGGACAACGCCACGCCAGGTTGGTACTAGCTAACCAGTCAAGGTCCTGATATTGGGCATGTTGGCTCACTGGAAACACTCTGTTATAATACCAGTGGGTGTCAAAGTGTGGTCCAGGTACCTTCATGGTTCCAAAATGGGGTTCCAAATGACCCCTAACGGGTGTGTAACTCTTAGAGTGTACACATGGATAGTGTACGTCGCTCCATCGCACGAACGGGTGCCTTAAAATAGCACAATCGAATGTGCTATCTATTGCAATGATCGCCAGTGACAACAAGGAAGAACAACACAGCCGCTCGTTGCGCGCCGCCATTGTCCATAGCATTACATTGGAGAGAGATTACCCAGCGGCCCCCAGAAGTCAGCGAGACTTGTTTTTTTTCCCGATCACGTGATCCAAATGTGTGATGTGTCACAAAGTAGCTGTGCAAAACCTCTATATGTCTCATAACGTCATAAGTTATCAAAATTGTCCAATAAAACAAATAAAACATAACTCGGGATACTCGGGTTCGGCAGACAAAGACTAAATCAATAAACAAAAAGTCGGGTTTAGCGTTAATCAGTATAACTTGTAAGACCGTACAGGAATTTCGTTCCAATATGGCTGCTATGCATAGAGCCTACCTATGGAAATTATGTCAAGTGACCGCCCGGATTAGAATAGTTAGAATAGAATATTTATAGACAATAGAAGGGAAGGAAACTAAAAACTAAAAAACATGCAAAACGAGCCTTGGTACAGCGTGATGTAAGCAACCCAGCTGCAGCTAATAAAAACAACAATGATTTAGGTATCCCAGTGTGCAAGCAAAGAATGGTTATGTAAATTACTGATAGAATAAAATAAATATCGCATCTGTTTTTCATTTGCTGTATTCTTCTGAGATTGTCCAAAATAATTATGTTATAATGACATGATTAAAGGCAAGACCTATTATGTACTTCTGCCATTGTATTATATTAATCACACCAGATTTGTATGTTTGTCTGTAGAATTATACAGGAATTTACTGCACGATTTCAAAACACATTTGCGCTGCCCTCGGCAGAGGGTCTAATTTTAGACTCTCAGAATCAAATTAACACTCATTATTTTAACTGTTTTCTGAGTTCTTTCTAGTTTGTAACTGAAAGGGTGATAGCTGATTTTCCTGTGTATGTGTGTATGTGTGTGCGTGCCTGCGTGTGTGCCTGTGTGCGTGCGTGCGTGCATGTTTGTGTGTGTGCAGATATTCACAGAGAACTGATGCATCGGCCTGTATCTTCTGGTTATGTTCCTGAAGAGATCTGGAAGAAAGCCGGTGAGCCAAAACACACACACACACACACACACACACACACACACACACACACACACACACACACACACACACACACACACACACACACACACACACACGCCACACGCATTATCTCACATTTTCCCCAGCCGTTTTCTTCCAGTGAGGAAATTAAGGTCATCTAATTCACCCACACAACTTTCACAACACACACACACACACACACACACACACACACACACACACACACACACACACACACACACACACACACACTGTCTGCTGTCTCCATCCCCGGTAGCCTCGCATTCATGTCCCAAGCTTAATTCACGCTCCAACATATGACGATGTACAAGCCCACAATGTGTCATTTCCACGCCGTGTTATGGGCTTATTGATCGGCTGTTTTCAGCGACACGACACCGTTGACGTGGCCAAGCATAAACCGGGCTCCGGTCCGCCATTGGAGAAGCATTTGTGTAGGAAGTACAAAGATAGTGTCGGCGAGCCAAGCCGCTCTGCGCATTCCAAATATGATGTCAGGTCATAAAAGGGGTTTTACTACTCTGGCCGAACAAGGAGCTTAAGTAGTTCTTACAGTTAACCCAGTGGTCGGACTATTAAAAATACAGGAGCTAGACGTCGGATCACATTTTGATACAAGCTGTTTTGGGTGCACTGTACATTTCCAGGGTGTTAAAGTCATACTAAGTAACATTTTTCAATTAAAGTAAAAGTAATGTTTTGATATAATATTTCACGGGTATATTATTTCACGGGTGTTAATATTGAACCAATGAAACATAGTAAAAAGTGCTTCGGGAAAAAAAACCCTCTTAAACCTCAAATTGTCTGATAAAGCAGCAAACTCCACCACCTCTCCCGCTCTCATGCAAGTAATTGACAATATATAAAGTCACAACACCAACTTTGATGAGGCAGTATTGCTAGTGCTTTTAGAGCGGTGTAGTATAAAACTATCACTTTCCCCCCAATTAAAAACATTTCCGTGTCCATAATGAATCTTCTATTTTACCTATGTAAGCTAACAGTGGTGGCTTCTGTTAACAGTTCTACTGCGTAATCCGCGTTTCCCGCATTATAATCAAATATCCTACGCTGCCTGGATTGTTTTATTACCTTTAGATCATACGCTGAAGTATTTGGGCGTTTGATCCGTGAAAATCCGGTCTGTTTGTTTTTGTACGATCGCACCACCCGCCATCCTGCTACACCACAAGCCGGCTCCATAAAACCACATACCATGAGGCCGTGTCTTCCGTTCACTTGCATTGGACTCAATTTCCCAGAAGCCCTAGCCGGCATAAGTTTCGATTTCCGGTTTTGAGATCAGCACACAAAGCTAACTCCTTCTGCTGCGCGGCAGAGGCGGACTTTTTTTATTATTATTAATGCGATGCGATTTAGACACATAAAACAAATAGCGGGGATGTCGTATTACGCAGCATCGGAACACTGGAGTAAACAATTCTCGGCCGTCAAACTGTTAAAAGGTTGCATGGGGGAACACTGCAAACTGCATGAGTGCTGCCTTATAGGGTTGACTCAGGGAGAGAGTCAGGGAGAAGGAACCTTATACAACTGTTGTCTATAGCACTTTCTATCTCTGAGAGTGTACAAATGTAACCAAATGGACCTGTGAGGGTCCATTTGGTTACATGTGTACACTATCTGAGATGGTTTACAGATGGTGCATGGTGAGATGGTACACTCTCTCTCCCAGAGATAACAATAGATAAATCTACACTGAGGATTTTACTGCGCAATGACCTCGGTGATGAGTGAGTTTCGAGATCGAGTGCTGCAAATGTGTTTAAAAAACCTTCTTATAACTTTCAAATGTATTGACGTTACAGCTTTCATTTATGCAGCATGCATAGAAACAGACATTCTGAGAACCGCCGCAGCTGGAATTGCCATTATCGGCAGCCAGCGAGAGACTCGAGAAGAGAAAGAAATGTCTTGGAGAGGAATCCGGGGAATCTCGTTTTGTATTCACTGCCGGGCGAACCAGTAGTATATCTGCTTTTTAAGCCCCCCGGAGAAAAGAAATTGTCCCCTTGCTTGACCAAGCATGATGGTGTGTGAGATACCGGCGAACAAGTAATATGCATTTAAATTGAATTGAGTATCACCGTCGGGACTGCAGCGGCAGCTCTCCCCCGCGCCCCATCCTCGTCGCCTCTTGATCGATCTTCCATCTGAAGCATTCGGTGTGTAATCACAATTCCACGCGCAAGGCATACATCGTGGCTGTCACGGCAGAAACCTTGTATCTCCAATATTGCATTTTGTTTTGTTGTTGTTTTTTTTGAGTGGTGCAACCACTCCTAGAACCAGCAATGTCCGTCCATCCGTCCATCCCTATGTCTGTCTGTCTGTCCGTATGTTTAGGGTACCAACAGGGGGCGCTGTTGCACCACTCACTTCAGACAGGTTAGATTTTTTTTGATTTTTTTGTCAATCAAACCCTACTTCATCATACTACAGTTGTCACACGAAAGCAGCAAGAATAGCTGATCTGTAGATCAGCTATCTGCTATTGCTGCTGTGTTTGAAAGTCTGTCTTTGCTGTCAGGCAGAAACATTGTATCTCCTTTGTTTTGTTGTAAATTACATCATACAGGTGTGTCGCACAAAAGTAGTGAAAATAGCAGATCTACAAGCTCACAACACATGACATTTTTTTTAAATAATTATAATAATGGAAGGATTTTGGACATAGTAGGCTACAAGGTGTCCACCCGAGAGCAAAACAATATTGTATCAAAGAAAGCTTGTGATAGAATAACAATTTAAATCCATTGGAACTCTTTTTCCCCATTTCCTGAAGTAACATACAAGGTTTCTGCCCTGACATCGAGGCGTACATCACACGGCAGCAGTCCCGGGCAGCCAGCAGTGAGCACAATAGGGTTAAAGACAAAACCACCCCACTTTAACAATTCAGCTCAATCACAGACGTAGAGGCGATTCGCGCCGTTTGGAACAGCACTCGTTTTTTGGACTTATATGGACTCATGGTTGTAATGCGAGGAGTGGCCTGTGTGAATGCATGACATTTAAACTACTTTGAAAATAGAGCACCAAAGTCTGACATAATTTACGCGTTTTTTCTTCCCCATTCTGAATTCCCATAGACTTTTATATTTTGTCAAATGAGAGCTGTGTTCCAAAAATGTGTCCACGACAATATCGCAGAGACAGGTTGTTTATTTTTTGACCACAATGCTTATATGAGACGGTTTTAAGATGAACCAATGTTATTATCCATAAAGAAAAATATCCCTGACCCAGGCGATGAACGAGTGACATCAGGACTTCGGTACTGAGTCTACAAAAAAAAAAAAATATATATATATATATATATCTTCATTCATTCATTCATTCATTCACTCACAGGTAGAAAGTGTTTACACTCCTATAAGGAGGACAGGTAATCACTTCATGATAGCCTAGCCATAAAGCCTTACATACCTCTTGTCTCTGGGATAAACGTTTTTCTGTTTCGTCTCTGCGTTCTTTTGTATTTTCCCCAACATTTGCAAGCATCCTCTTCCATTTCACTCGCATTATTTTTCCTCGCCGAGGAGAGGAGCTGATTTAAATGTGACCCGGTGAGAATTGCAAAATAGGCTCCTTAACACAATGGAGTGCTGCAGTGAATACATCTGTTTGGAATGGGCAAAATGTTTACCGTCGGTGATAAATATTCAAGCACCTTGCGCGGCAGTGTCCTGCCGGTTTCCCACTCTGCCGCACCGCAGCGCAGGCCTCTGGGATCACAATGGAAATGCATAATTTAAATATAAATTGCCTGATTTGCATACACAATTAGTCAAGTTACAGGCTTGATGGGAGCAAACAAAAAGCCCTCGCTCTGCTTTGACGTCTGGGTTGGAATTCCGGCGCTTAACACCCACGCGGCAAGGTTACAGCAATGCGCAAAAAAATACAAGTGGAAAATACCCCAAAGCACATTTTCAAAAGTATTTACCTGGGATTAATTGCCTGGTGCTCGCTTTATGGACGTTTTACACAGCATTTAAAATAAAAATAGCTTTTTTAGTCATGCATCTTTATTAAAGGCTAAAATCATCAGCTGCAATTTATTTATTTCTTCCAGTTGGTCAACTTAGCACGTCATGCATCCATCTTTTTAGTAGATCAAACCAATTAAACACGCCACCGTCACTGTGGCGAATGTCTACTAATTAGTCAGAGGTATGCAAAGCTGATCATTACGCTGGATTTAGGTCTCAGACGATTAATATCACTACCTGAGCTCCCAAGCCAATAGGCAGGTGCATGCAACACAATATTACAGGATGGATGAAGATTAGGCAAAAATAGATGAACATTAGGCAAAAAATAGAGGAACATAAGCAAAATATTATAAACATAGATAATGATGCACAAAGAATGATGCACATTAGGCGAAAAATTATGAACATGCCAAATATGATGAATATCATGCAAAATAAAATAGCGACACATGTGAGCTTGTAGATCGGCTATTTACGTTTTTGACTTCCAACAAAGTAAATGGTTTAAGTGCTTAAAGGCTGTCCACAACAAGAATCATATAACTATATCTATGACAAAAGATAATAAGTATCCACACTGATGATAAACAATAATGTTTTGATTGTATGAGTGAGTTGAGGTGTTGAACATTTGAGACATCTGTATAAGTCTGGGTAGACTTGAAATAGCAGCCTTATGCTATAGACATGAATACATGTAGGATTAATTACGGTTAGTCTTGCATAAGCACCCCGAGCAGCAGTTTTCATGTCATACTTCAGCCAGACGTATTCATTTCCTCACAGCCATCATCCATTCCACTGGGTTGCAGAGGTTGTAGAGAACCTTTTGGGAACCACTGTCCTAGATATCATAAAACCTTGCATTCTTTCAATGTTATTGAGGAATATGTATTAAGAGTCTTAAGACATACAACACTGTCTCGTTGTATAGCTATGATTATATACTTTCATGAGAAAATAAATGCAGAAATGTTCAAAAGACCTATACTTAGTGTGCCCCAGGGCCAGGGGCATATTTCTACATCAAATCTCTTTCCCGAAAATAAACTCTATAAAGGCTCACAATGTGTCACCTTTCACAAAGCGTGTTGTGAGCATGTAAATGTGCTATTCGTGACTATTATTTGCCACAGAATAGGGACTCTAGGGTAGATGTAAGAGCGGGATTTATAGATTTTTCAGCTAATTATGGGAAACCCCCTAAAGATCCAATGTGTGCGTGCGTACATGCGTGGTGTGTGTGCGTGGTTGGTTGTTCAGAGGCTTTGTGAAGGACACAGCGTTCACAGTGGGGACTCAACCTGTTCTGTCACAGAACAGTCCCCGTGACCTCTCCGTCACCTCCCGCTCCATCCAGCCTGAGGCCGCTACATGCTCTGTAACAGGCCCAGGACACACTGTCTCTCTGCCCTACAAAGCCAAAGGACAGTGACAGTGGCAGCCAGTGACGCTGGTGAAATCCAAATAAATAACATGATATACATTTTTGCTGTTTTAAAGCACACAGTAAAATCCTGATTGTTAGAGCAGCAAACTGAATACAATGTTAATCGATCTCTATGGTATACTGTATGTTAATACAGCCCACCCTTAGTGGGTAGAGAGGTCGTGCGGTAATCAGTAGGTCACCGGTTTGACTACCCTCTCACTCCAGGTCTACGTGTCAAAGTCCCTGAGCAAAGAGGGGTCATGCCTATGTTCCCTTAAACCCAAATCTCTGACTCTCGCTCACTCACACTCGGTCACTCCAGCATGTGACCATCTTGTGGACTTGTGGACTTCACATAACTTACACGGAGGACTTTGAATGTGTGGCCTAAATACCGCTAGTTTGAACTCTGCTAATTAACAAACCAGAACGATGTACACAGACATTATGTGACATCTACACGGTTCTTATATACCTCAGCAGGTCACCAATTTCACTGTAACACTGCCATGCTGGAGTGACCGAGTGTGAGTGAGCGAGTGGCCGAGGTTTTGGATACTGGGATTCAGCTTTAGCCCTAGGTTCCCTCAGTTTAGGATTAGGTTTAGGGTTGGTGTTAGTGGTAGTGTGTATATGCTCCCAGGGTACTCCTACTGCACTTAACTGGGGTAACTTGTAAGTGCGGTAGAAGTACCCTCATCCAGGGTTTGAATCCCGGTGAGGACATGAAACTTACGGATCGCAGCTTCTAATCTAACATCTTGGCTCTTTGGCTGCAGAGGAGGCGGTCAACGAGGTGAAGCGCCAGGCCATGTCGGAGCTGCAGAAGGCCGTGTCGGAGGCGGAGCGCAAGGCCCACGACATGATCAGCACCGAGCGCGCCAAGATGGAGCGCACCGTGGCCGAGGCCAAGCGGCAGGCCGCCGACGATGCGCTCTCTGTCATCAACCAGCAGGAGGACTCCAGCGAGGTGGGTGAAGCAGGGACCCGCACTATTCTCCATCTGCCAATCTGGGGAGAGTCCCGAACTGAGCTCATGCCCCCCCCCCCCCCCCCCCCAGGGTTCAAGTGGTTACTAATAAAAAATAGTTCACAGAGAACTACTAATACAAAATACAAATAAAGTTCCTATCGCACGAAGATTTGACGACCCCCTGTTGAAGACCCACTATATAAAATCTCTGATCTCCTCCAGAGAAGTACCCGTTTGATCTGTTCCTCTCATTAATAACGCAGAATGGCTGCACCTCTTTAGATATCAAAGAGGTAAACAATTATTCACAGCGTTGACTGCAGGATCATGCAAATCAAGGTTATTTTGTACTCGGGCGAGAGAGAGAAGGTGGGGGGGTTGATAAAGGAGATCAAAGCAAGGCCAGTCAAGTCTCTCTCTCTCTCTCTCTCTCTCTCTCTCTCTCTCTCTGTCTCTCTCTCTCTCTCTGCCCGTTTATGAGCTATGTTTAGAAAGGTGCTACCAATTCAGCAGAGAGGAAACCAGGGAAGGGAAGGAGTTACTAATCACCATCAGAGAACTTGACGTTTAATCAGTTAAGCGAGAGGGAAATGCGCGGCTCACATCTGACATTAATTGCGGGAGCCAGAGTAAAAAATAAGAAGAATGTTTTTTTAAAGGCGGTTTGTAGGTTTGTTTCCTTTGGGAATGCCACAGAGCTGTCAGGGTTGCTCTGCCGCGTGGAAAACGAGATTTGGTGCTTTTGATCCGTCTGCGGTCCATTGATAGTGTAAGCGCTGCAAACATGGCCCCTTGTTTAGTCATGTGCAGTCTGCTACAGCCATGCTTGTTTTGATCACTGCTGGATCTTTATCAGGATGTTGGTGAGAATCCAGACATGATCGAAACATCGACTCCCAACACTTGAAATAAACAGTGGGAGCAAATGTGCAACCTTTATTGTTTCCTTTATCCGGTTCCCAAGTCCTGACACTACCCAACCATTCACTTGCTTTGTTGTGCAACCAGAGGAAGAATCGACCCATTGTGCGTTTCTAGAAATATATTTAGCTATAGATCCTGGTTCAATCAAATTCATTGACTGAGAACAGGTATCTATTCACTTCCTGACTCATTGATGGTCCTTGACTTCTTCGCTGTAAATCCAAAAATCCTTTTGTTTTCTTTATTTAATTTATTTTTTTCCCGTGGCAGAGCTGCTGGAACTGCGGGCGCAAGGCCAGCGAGACGTGCAGTGGCTGCAACACGGCGCGCTACTGCGGCTCCTTCTGTCAGCACAAGGACTGGGAGAAACACCACCACGTCTGTGGCCAGACGCTGCAGGCTCAGCAGCAGCAGCAACAACAACAACAACAACCGCAAGCCAGCCAGCAGCAGCAGCAGGGAGCAGGCGGTCCCGGGCCAGAGACCCCCGTCCTGGCCAGCTCCTCCGCCTGCACCCCCAGCAGCGGGGCAGGGAGCCCGGCCCCCACCCCGCCCACTGCCGCCACCCCCCGCTCCGCCACCCCCGGCACGCCCTCCTCCTCCTCCGTGCTGGACGGCACGCCGCGCTAAAGGACGCTCTGACGGGTGGGAGGGGTTGGGGGTGTTGGGGGAGGGTGGGGTTGGGAGAGGACAGGCCCCGTGATGTCTGTCCCTGCCGCCAACAATGTCTCATACAGCATGACTGTCTAAAAAGGTTGCCTCGCGAAAGAGATGCTAAGCTAACGTAGCAAACGGGAAGAGATGGCGGGTGTGCGTGGCTGTCTGTCTGTATGTCTTTCTGTTCCTGTCTTTGCAGTGTAGTCACAGCGGTATAAAGGGGGAGGGCGGGCGGAGGTCCATAATCGGGTCATATTGACTTGCCGTGACTTTAAAGAAACACAAAGATATTCTTTGTTGATTAATTAAATAAACAACGATCTGCTTTTCCTTTTAGCGTAACTTTATTGTTATTCCTGGTCGTCTATGTTTCGTCGTCGTGGCTGTTTGTTATTGTCGTTGAAGTCATCGCTTACCTTCCTTTCTCTCTCCCTCTTTTTATTTTATTTTCTTCCTGTAAATATGAACATAAGAGACTGGGCAGAGAATAGCCGTGAACTCGAGACAAATATATCTGACCTCCCCCTTTTTTGTGTTACGATCGCTTTTTCTCCTACGCCTTTTACCCCCCCCCCCCCCCCCCACATAAGAACCTACCTGGGATGTGAAACTATTTGACCTCATTATGACACTTTACCAAACAACATACCAAGGCAACTCATCTAGCTAGCAGAACGATTGAAGACACCGACACTAAACGTAAGAGATAGAGATCCCGGTAGAGAGAGACATTTGAATACCGTGGGAAAAGGGGTGTGGAGGAATGGACTGGCGAACAGAGAGAGGCATAACGGACAGGCGAGCGTTGCTGACCAGAGGGATGGACTGAGCCTCTGGCCGGCAGTACAGGCTCGCCGCAGAGAGGGCAGATGTGCAGCAGATTGTAAGGAAAGCCAGCTGCTCTTCCCCCTCTGTTACTTCCCTCCGACTTGTAATAATATCCAGGTCAGTGGGCTGAGAAATACAAATCTGTCTCCCCGAAGGCTGCGGAAAGGGGAAGGATTCTTGGACAAGAGACGAGAACCTTGCCAGTTGCACATGTTTAGCGGATGTTCCTCGGAGTTGTGCGCACGCGCATGTTTGGCAGGACATCGGAGCAGATTAAGTCATCATCCGACTGACGTGCGGTGAGAGCCTCGCCACAGCAGACCCGCACCGAGACGAAAACTGCAGCAGTTTCGAGGACTGAGTCGTGAAACTCGATCTGTGGCCCCACTGGCTCCAGTCCCTTCACTTCTCTATCCATCAACAAACAACCATCTCCATCTCTCGTTCCTCATCTTTTATCCCCCCAGTAGATGTCATGGTGTTGAACACTTCTGTCCTGTGTTGTTACCGATGGTTATTTATTGTATAATGTGTTGGACGATTGTGACGATGCATAGTACTTTTAACCAGTCACAATATCTCTGTATCTCTCCCTCTGGCTGGAGCGAAAAGAGATATAAAAAGAATAAATGTTACCTTTTTTTTCCCCAAGCTGCTTTTCTATTCTATGTGTTAGTGGTATATCCCTCATAGTTCTACGTTTTGTTTTCTCCCCCTGTTGTCCTCGAGAAAAGACACAAGCTATATCTCAGAGCTGCTACTTGAGTCCGATCCAGATCTTTTCTGAGAACTAGCATGTTTCGCGGAATGCTAACCTAAATGTTTTGTACACGGGACATACATAAATGTATTTGCACTGTCACAGAAGTTAATTCAGCATGCATCTTTTTCGGCATACTCGTTTTGTCGGTATAGAGCCATACTTCACAAACTGATTTTTGTATTGTAGTGCTAGCTTATCTGTTATGTGCATTTTCTTTGTAAAGTTGGTAAATTGTAGAAGAAAAGACAGAATCCACTTATTGTTAATGTTTTATTTTATTTTTTTCCAACATGCTAACAATAGCAGTCATGACTTTTCTTTGAATAGTTACAGACAGTGCATGCACATTATTGAATTGTTTGTTAAATATTTGTTGGTATTTTTTAGAAAAACAACGTAAAAAATGTTTAAAAAAAAGAAGTTAAAACGCAAAAAAGCAAAACAACTCTAAGAAACAAACTTTTCCAAATGCAGAGGTGTAGAGTCCCACTGACAGCTTTAACATTACAGAGCACCAGGTAATACACAGTATTAACACAAACAAAACAACAAAAAAATACAAAAAATAAAATAAAAATAAAACGAAACACCGAAGACAGCCAAAGACTGACACCTATAGGACCAAAATCCTGATTTAGAAGATTTCACAAGGGGTTTGTTTGCTCAATTGTGGTTTTTGTTTTGTTTTGTTTTGTTTTGTTGTACATATTTGTTTGTACATGGATTTGTTCACGTAAACGTGACAAAACCAAATTTCGGTTTCATCCGTTTGATTTACAAACACAACTATCTACAGGTATATTTTTATTTCCATCCTTTCTGGATGGAGAACAGCAGTGGCAGCCATCCTGTGGTGTCAAAAACAAGAACGTGTGTGTTTGAAAGTGCGATGGACATTTCGCGGTGGCGTTAATGGTCGAATTGGAGCAATAATAACCATTGTGACATGCACACTGGCAACTCCAGTCCTGAGGCAAAGAACTTTCGAGATGTTCGAATGGAGTTTGACCTCCCAAATGTAACATTTTCACATCATAGGAATGTGAGATTTGCGTCGGCTTTAAGCACTTCTTGAATTAAAAAGAAAGAAAAACAAACAACAAAACAATACAGGCAGCCCCTGTCTTACGTGTATGGATTTATTTGTCTTTCTTTTCAATCCTGGGCGTTCATATCGTTAGCAGTTTACAGTTTCTATTTGTACTTCAATCCGCTGGTGTCATTTTTGGTGTCAGGATGGCATATCAGTTCCAGTTTTGTCATAGACCTTTCAACGGTATACAGACAAACCTCTTTGCTTGAGAGAAAGGCAGCACTTAAAACCCTGACGCACACAAAAGGCTCTTGTCACCCCCCTCCCAAATACCCTTGGTGCTATGATGGAAGCGCGTTAAGAATTCTGACCTCACGGAACAACAAGGGACGGGGGGGTCTTCTCTCCCCTATCCCTCCTTGTCGAAACTGAAGATAAACTGCAGTCTTGACTCTAAAAGCGATCCCAAAAGAAAAGGTGTCGAACACCCTCGCTTGTGATGTCTCGGAAGCCGTGGAGAAACAGCCGAGCTGTTTTAACAATAGGGTATTCGTATAAGAACACAAACGATTGTCGTGCGTGTGTGTTCATTATTATCAGGGCAAAATCCAGGATAGAGAAGAAAAAAACAAGGAGAATTTTTAAAGCATTAATAAAAGATGAATGTTATCGCTCTTTGAGAAGCTCTCTCTTTCTGTCTTATCTCCTCTCTCTACCCTCCTCGATGTGTGTTTTGCTACAAATTCCTCGGTGGCAAAAACAAGTCTCATTCTACCTCCTACAGCACGATGAGAGCACCAGTTGCATCGCTGATACTGGTCTAGTCGAACCAAATGGGCAAAAGAGAACAGGAAAATGATAAAAGATCCCAAAGTTGAAGCTCATACAGCTGCAAAACCATATCACTACTTGGTAACAATGCAGACCTCATGAACAGATGGAAAGGTTAATGAAGTAGACATGAGAAAACATTTAATAAAATCAATAAAAACAACAACAAAAAAAGGACTTTTGTTATGTTCCTTTTACACCTGTTACGCCTTTCTAGAATATGTCAAGAGTCTGAACCCCTCTAGAGACATGGAAAGGAATTGTGCACGATACGAAAGAGCAGCACGTTGTTGACTGCCGTTTTCGACGACGTGGGCAGATTAGAAATGCCGTTTTGTCCACCCCCCCCAGCCCCATTTTTCGACCACCCACCTTCTCTCCTAATCTTTGCTCTCTCCCTCTGTTGTGAAGACAAGCACTCGAACACGCAGTTTGTCGAAAACAGTGTTTTTCACAATGGAGAGTGGGGGTACGTGTCATTTTAATTTTATACTTGTAACGAAACATCAGGGGTGGTGGGGGGGTGGGGTTGTTGGGGGTACGTACGTACTGGGGCTTACGGTGAACAGCAAAACACAGTAACGTTGTTGTTTTTTTGCTTTGGAGTTTTTTTGTTTGGGGAGGGTTGAACTTAACCACTTTTCAACCTGCATGGCGCGCCTATTTTAGGCATGTCATTATAGGCGACTATTTTGATGAATTTTCACACATTTTCAAAAAAAATAAATGAAAGTAGAAGAAACATTGAAAGAAATGGCAAAAAACAAAAGAAGAATCCGCAAGTTAACAACATGTGGCGTCTTGACGCTTTGCGGGCTTGCAGATGAGGCTATTTCCGACGTTTCATCCTACAATGAAACATAATGTGTTAGGGGCTCAAGAGAAGTGGTTGTTGGGCAGGAGGGTTTCTGGGGGTCACCTCTTGACAAAACAATATTGTGGAGAAAAAATATAAAAAGGGAAGAAAAAAACGATTTGAAGTTGTTGTGCAATACTTAATTGAGACATGAATACCACAGGTTAGAGTAGGCTGGCCCACTGCGGTGCTTTCCATCGCTTATGGTTCAGTATCCTCCATAGAGCTTTCCAGTCTACTATGTCACAACTGTGGTTTCATGTCGATTATTTTTTCCTTGTTTGAGTTTATTTTTTAATTGCTTATATTTGGGGGAGGGGAGGGTGTGGGGGGGATGGGGCTTGTAAAATATGGTCTGTCGGTCTGTGAATCTTTGCAGTATAATTCTGGTATTGTTGTTCTCTTTACGGTGTAATAAATATGTTAATACCTGCCTTGGAGACTTGTGTCTTGTGTTGTTTAGCTGTCACTGCTGCACATATTGGATTGCAGTAGTTTCCCAAACAATGGGACCCATTCTTTAATGGGTTGTGAGTAAACATCCATTATATTTATACATTATATTTACATTATTATTTAAAAATATTTTCAAAAATGTACATTAAAAAAAAGACAAAACATGTTTTTTCTAAAATGTGTACATTTTTCCAAAGAATTAAACTTCTTTGCCTTTTTGTTACTATTTTGCAAAACATTTTGAATAGTTAAAATGGCCAGTCTACAAGCTCACAACGTGTCAATGTAGATTTGCTAGTTGAACTATTCAAAGACGTTTAGGGATAAGGGGTTTAGCGGTGACGGAAATGGAGCCCTATAGAGCGTCTCAGTCCCGCCTCCTGTCATGACGACGCCAGGCCCAGGAAATGAATCCCAATGCATTTTTCCCATAGACATTTCAAAAAGTATTTATTTAAAGACGGTTACGCCGCGGACAAAGCCAACTCCAGTCGTGACAAATCATGACAATAAACACAATATTTTGGACCAAACAAACAATTACAAAGAAGAAAAACAACAAAAAAAGTGCCGTTTCTAATTCTTTGTTCGGCCCAAAACATTGTGTTTGTTGTCATGATTTGTCACGACAAGAGTTGGCTTTGTCCGCGGCGTAACCGCCTTTAAATAAATACTTTCTGAAAAGTCTATGAGGAAAATGAATGGAGAATCATTTCCTGGGCCTTGGTAGGGGGCGGGACTGCGACGCTCTATAGTCTCTGTCGGGTGGAATCCTCATGTCTAAAACTGTCATGATTCAAATAAAAAATAGCATGTTGTGCAGTAGTATAATAGTATGCTGTAGTATGATAGTATATGTACAGTATGTAGTATGATAGTATATGTATGATAAAGTATAGGGCTTTAATGACAGCATCCTGGGAGACACCAAATGTGTCTTTTGGGTCTTGAGCTGAAAAGTTTTGGTTGTATCGAAGCACTTTCTCTGTGTGTGTGTGTGTGTGTGTGTGTGTGTGTGTGTGTGTGTGGGTGTGCTTGTGCGTGTACGTCCGTACATGTGTGCGAGCATGTATGCGTGTGTGTCTTGTTTTTTCTCAATCACAACATGGTTAAAATGTATGCATACAGTACTCATTTCCTGGAATGTGTGCATTGTCTTTCTAAAGAGTTGATAAAATCAAAGGTGCAGTAAGGGGCATGAGACAGTATCACTGTGATCATAGAAGAATACATATTCGGATAGAGCAAGCGAATCAAATGGAAGACAACATGTTTTGTTTATGTTTGTAGATTAAATTGTTCCGGTGGTATTATGATTCAGACTGAGACTATTCTCCCATGTAGTCCTTCAGCTAGAGTTTACTTTACATTCCACCATGTCCAAGCCAAGGTCTTTCTAAATTCTTACAATCAACTCAACTCTGTCTTCAAGCTTTATTTCCACTTCACAAGTTGACAGATAAAGACTTTGTGAAATTGTGTTATTGCTCGTATCGAGCAATAACACAAAGCAACGCTTCAAGCAATGATGGTCTGGAAACAAAATGAGAGGGATGTAACGAAGTGGTCCTCTGTTACTTATATATTTGGCACATTTATGCTTATTTTGCACACATATTGTACCAGTGTTTGATTGAAGTATTTATATTTGCACAGCATATGCACTTTAGTCAGTTGTATTTGCACACAAAGGAAAAGTCATGAGTTGAACTGGTTTATTGAAAGTATTATCAACAGGGGAGTTGTTTCCTATCTGGCAGGATGGCCAGTCGGCATTGGACAGTACCACCTGGGGAAACAGAGGGATGTTTGGTCATGATGGGCAAGTGCAATACAGTTAAGAATGCAATATGTGTCAATATGTGTTATGGGTAATTATACCACAGGTCGTTTCGAGGAAGCAATCTGATTGGTTGAAACAGCCTTCTAGCCGTGGGTTAAACCAGCACCATTCACCACCTAATCAAAACAAAGAATTCAGCTGCTCTGTTCTCCCAGAGCGCTAGCAAACTCGGTGGCTAGGCTAGCTAGTTTCTTGGGACATTTGTGGTCGTAGTGACTACATCTGTCATTAAAAAAATATATTCTTTCAGCGATTTTCTTAGTTTTAAGGGTAACTGTTGTATAATTGCAATATTACACGAGAGGGTGTGGGTTAACGTGATTATTGCCACTTCAGTGATGCTTGCGGAACTCGACTTCGTCTCGTTCCTCACCGCATCCCTGTCGTGGCAATAATCACGTTAACCCACACCCTCTCGTGTAATATTGCTTAATTGAATACTTACTGCTTCTGTTCTGTCTGTTCCAGTGTGTTCGGGCAAGAGAGTCCCCAGGCTACCAGAGCACCATATATTGGTCTGGACTGGACCACAGTGAAATGGCCAGGGGTGTTTGAGTTATGCATTGGAGCTGCTAATGATAATGGGATATGTGGTTTATCTTGCAATAGTGGGCATAATTGATATTTACTTACCTGTGTAGGGATATAGATTTATAGGCTCATGTGATGTGGGTTATGGGGGGTTCAGAAGT
>NC_136796.1:20991307-21001307 GCF_951216825.1 Electrona antarctica | reverse complement strand
TGTCTATGAGAATAATGCATTGGATTTCATTTCCTGGTCCAGGGTAGGAGGCGGGACTGCGACGCTCTATTGTCAGTGAAGTTGTAGAGGGAACAAAAAAAATCAGCAGACCAAATCAAGAGCCCTGATGGACCCTGGTTAAGGGATTATAGGATTTAAGTGATTGAAAAAGTGATTTTATTTTTCACACGTTCATTATCTGTCTGTCTGTTTTTCGTAATAGATTATAGATAGCCCAGATAGACCTTTATTGATCCAGTGGGGGGAAGTCAGTCGCCAAGATGCAGCACAGCAGTTAGAGTTACAGACTTACAGGTATGGATACAGAAATACAAAGGTAAAAAATAGCATTAATTACATTGATTGATTGATTGATTGATTGATTGATTGATTGATTGCTTTATTTGTCAGAAATGTAAACGGCACGTGGAGCTGCAGCAGTAAGACATTAAGGCTAAAAGGATAACACGAAAATGTCCTGCGGAAGTGTTTCCATTGTGGTCCTACTGTATGAATTGAATTCATCATAATCGCATAAAAAGCATAGCATCAATCATGAACAACAGTATACAATACTATACACCTATATCAAGTAGCCTGCACACTTGCCCCAAAACACACTCGCCGGTCGCCAGCAGGTATTCCTAAACGTAACCTCAGTAAAACTATGCCAAAACCTAACCTTTTTGCTTAACGTAACCTCAGAAAGACTATGCATAACCCTAAGCTTAAACTTAACGTCATTAAAACAAATACAAGAATAAAAGAAACGCTGGGGGCGAGCCTTCCGGTTGCCGCCTGCACTTTATAGTGCACTATATATGCAGAAAACAACAACACAAGGTTTCAAGTGTCATCACAGAGTCGACTCCCGACCATAGCTGTCAACTCACTATTCACCTCACAAGTTCAAGCATTCCTGACGAAGGCCCATATTTGACATTGGACAGTGTGCGTGCTAAGCCGTGCTTGTCAGAAAGTGCAGACGTGAACAGCAAGCTACACAGTATAAGTCATCAGTGGCAATATAACCACGAGGACTTTAAACTCAGAGTGCGTTCAAATGGAACCAAACGGACCCTTTGGTTCCATTTGAACTCGCTCCGAGCTTCAAATGAACACTCTGGGTTTTAGAGCGTCAGGTAGCTGCATGGAGTCAGGAGGTCTCTCCCTGTGCAGGCGGCCGGCATACGGGAGGTGATTGATGGCTAATGAGGTCTGAGTGTGGAGACACAGCCGGATCCACACTGTGCTGCTGCTTACCGTGGCTTTAAGACATGATCGATGGCGTGTCGAGATAGCTGCGCGTGCGCGCGCACACGTGTGCACGCGCAGATGCACGCACGCACCTACAACACAATTGTATGTGGGCTTGCTGCTCATTCTTGGCTATAGTCTCTCGAGGCAAGACCTTTGTTGGCTCGCACAATTTTCAACTGCTTTCCATAACAGTATTGTACTTCGGAAACACTGAAAATGAGAAGACAGTCGAGCGGATGTCCGCTGTCCTCTTTGCCCGTGCAGACAGTGGCATGAATCCTACAGTTAGTCAAAACAGTCAAAGTCTGGCCCGGGTCGGCCTAGCAGTCCGGGCACCTAGGCTGGTAATCCAGCCTGACTGGGTGGTTCAAGTCCCAATTCTTGACGACCTTTGCTGCGTGTCTTCCCCCCCATCTCTCTCCCCGTTTCTTGTCACCCTTTAGTATTACTGTGATCTATCAATAAAGGCAAAAAGCCCCAATATCTTAGGAAAAAAAACAGTCAATGCCTATCTAGCTTGCTGCTTAGCAGAAATGGAAATTCTAAAATATATTATTTTTAAGTATAATTTCTGTGAACGGAAATGACAAACAGATCAGCTCCCTGTCACAACATGGCAGAGATTACAGACTCTCTGTACTGTGGATTTATTTTGTATGTATTTGAATAGCAACTGGGAGAGAGAGAGAGAGAGAGAGAGAGAGAGAGAGAGAGAGAGAGAGAGAGAGAGAGAGAGAGATGCACCAATGGCCGAAGGACTCGAGAACCAAACACACGACTTGCTGTCAGGCTGCAACGAGCCTACAGTATATGTGGTATGTGCCTTAACCACTAGGCCATGGCCCTGTACCGTGGATTTTGTAGATTTTGGTCCCAGAGATAACCCGTTATACACCCTCGCTTCTCATAGTTACAGACCTTTAAGTGCCCTGTTTGGACCACTCTTATAGCGTCTACGGTTATTCCAGTTGTCCTCTCTTGTCTCCTCTGATCTCCTTTGAGTTCCATTCCAAGCAGGTCAGACCACATCCAGACACAGTTTACCGTGACGCCCTGCAGGGTATCACACACACACATCATTCATCATTGCACGCTATAGCTTACGTTTCCATGCTGGACGCATCCGTCCCATAGCATCCTAATGACTGCTTAGGCGTCTTCTATATAGACGCAGCGTGGAGCCTCATCTGAACGCCACAACATATGGATGCCATAGAAGTGTCTGATGTTCCACGGCTGCTGGTTGATAAATGGTCAATCAGACCAGCGGGCCCCGAATAACTGGCAATAGAGTACCCGAAGATCTGACGTCTTTCGTCACAGAAGTATTTTTTCTGTTGAAAATCCCCATTAGATGGCGTATAAGAACTCAATGTTCCAAAAATAAACACATTTCAAACAATTCTGTCAAGTATCTTACTCGTTTATGATATTGAGTTACATTTTGATGATAACGTCATGTGTTTGGATTAAAAATATTTAATATATGTTCTTACTTGTGTTTTTTCACCGTCAGCTGACTCATCTTAAAAATGTGATTTCATTGTGAATAAGAAATTAAAGTATACTCATTTATGTTGGTTCTATTGATCCAAGCCAGAACGAATTCAATTGATCATCAGAATAAACATGCTCTGGAATGCACATGGTGGGCCGCCAACACTTTTGAGATTTTCAAGTTCGCCCTGATACAGAAAAGGTTAGGAATCACTGAATTAGATGTTGGCATCGTTGACATTCGCTATACTGGTGATTCCTTGTTAGCCTAAACGCTTTTTTGCAAATGATGCAAAAGATGAAATAATGTCTTACAGTTCCTAAATATCCTACCCACAAAACAATGTGTCACCATGCATCATGGCTATGAAACTGATGGATGTCATGCAACATAATGTGACAGCTGGTTGACTCCTATAGCCCTGAAACATGACTGTCATGATTCGCAACTGAAGCCAGTGTTATGCGATCGCTACATTTACATTGAAAACGTGTACATAAACATTCAGATTTCAAATATAAAGTCCTCACCACATGTGCCACAGGTTTTATTTTTCTCAAACGGCGTCTGTTCGGAAAACTCACAGTTGCACACCGGGAGCGCACTCGCCTATAGTTTGTATTGGCAGTGCGGTCAGCATGCCTAATATCTAACACACCCAGTGTTTCAAAGTGCAACACTCCTCCCGACCGATAGGGGCACGTAGTTGAAAGCCTTTGGCAAAAAAACAGCTCGTGAAGTTTGAGCGTCATGTGAGCCATGGCTAGTTGACTCCATGTCAAAGCATGCATCCCCATGTTTGTTGCAATATGCACATAATACAATCTAACAGTATAGCCTACAATGATAAACGTGCCGGCCCATTGGTGCAATATACAAACGGTTAAGCCATGTCCCACCACTGTTACTGATATAGACGCTGACCAGCCCATCGCTCTTTCATAGCAGTGATATAATTCACTGCTTAAAAGTTTTGTTGCCGCTTACTTTAGGCAAAATTACACACCGCACCCATCAAAAAGGCGCCACCAACAAACACGAGCGATGGCGGTATCGGACGCCCGGGCGGTGATGTATGCTCCTCGAAAGCCCATCGCAAGGCACCCGAGCAGGGTGATAAATCAAATCCAGAGCCTTAACCCAACACCTCTCTGTCTCTCTCTCTCTCTCTCTCTCTCTCTCTCTGCTTTTTAAATGTTTCTGTATCCTCACTGATGGTGCTACAATGCAGGAAAAAAAGACAGCGTAAGGGTGAATTAGTGTCCATGACGAGACCGCCAAGCGACGATGGACAGACCAACGGGGGGCAGGGGGTTTGATTTATAACGCCGTCCGGAACGGACAAGGGGATGGTCGGTGCAATTTATAGCTCCGTGCCCCACTCAACTTTTCCCAAGGGCCCTATCATCGTCCTCTCCCACACACCAGGGGGTGGAGAGTTGTACATGTACTCAAGTAGGCTACTGTACGTAAGTACAATTTTGAGGTACATTTACTTCACATGAGCATATTTCCTTTTTGTGTAGGCCTACTTCTAATCTATTTCACTCTTCTATTTCACTACAGTGTGGCAAATATTGTACTTTTCACCCCACTACAATTATTTGACGGCTTTAGTTCCTGGTTGTGTCCGGGTAGCTCAGTCGGTATAGAGCTCACAGCCTTTGGATCACAGGTTCATGGGTTTGATCCTGGGCACCGCCAACTCAGCGTATAGTAGCACGGCTTGGGTGAGGCAAGTCGTGCGGGAAGTACTGGGAGCTGATGGTAGGTGTGGGGCTCCACCACAGCAATCTATTTCCCAGGGGTCTAGTCTAGCGCATTGTAACAGGGACAGATTCGAGTCCTGCGTGTTACCAGCTGATACCGACAATAAGCCACTCCCGACCTACTTCTTCTTCTTTAGTTCCTATAGTTAATTTACAGATTGAAATTATTGTATAAAATAGAAAATATGAACCAGCTACTTCAGCCATATTTTATACTCCGGCCACTCAAACCGGTCGACAAGCTTGCGTTGCATCGCAGAAATCTGAGTGCTACAGTATACCCACCACTCCAATGAATCCATCTCGACCGCACTCTATCGTATCTGCTGCCATTGCGCCACCACCACCATCACGCCCCACCCCAGTTCTTCCCCAGCTGTCGTGCACCTGGACGTTGGCGATTAGGGAGCGGGGTGTGTGTGTGTGTGTGTGTGTGTGTGTGTGTGTGTGTGTGTGTGTGTGTGTGTGTGTGTGTGTGTGTGTGTGTGTGTGTGTGTGTGTGTGTGTGTCATCCATCTCGAGGAATGGGCGCAGGGAATTATGTCTGGTTTGAGCGGGGGCTGGTGAGTGTAGAGGGCGGCAGGAGCTGTTGGAAGCTAAAATAGGCTACTATGCATTCACATGTGCATTCAAATACTCTGTGATTGTGTACTTGACTTGACTTGGGAAGGTCTATAGAACAGAAATAGTTGTTTTTAGAGTTAGGCTAGAGCTTATAATTAGGTAAAGGTTCAGGGTGTGTTTGTGGCATATAGTTATAGAGCCTTGGTTTAAGGTTGAAGTTATGCCGGACATCACAATGAATTGTGAGCTTATTTTCGGTGCGCATCATTTAGGTTTAGGGGTCAAAAATGGCAACAAGAAATAATAATACAAATAAAATGGACTCAATTAAACTGTTGATGTCGAGTGTGTGTGTGTGTGTGTGTGTGTGTGTGTGTGTGTGTGTGTGTGTGTGTGTGTGTGTGTGCGTGTGTGTGTGTGTGTGTGTGTGTGTGTGTGTGTGTGCGCGTGTGTGTGTGCGTGTGTGTGTGTGCGTGTGCGCGTGTGCGTGTGTGTGTGTGAACGCTCATGCGTGTGCTTGTGTGCTGTTTGGGTCGGCAGCGCTACACTGCCCATGCGTTTAATAGAGACAGGTAATCCTGGATAAGCTCAGTGACTTCAGAGAATCTGTCAAGGACACACTTAAACCAGACTATGCAAATATATGCAAATGGCCTGTTTCTCTCATATCTGTCGTCTGAGCGTCTCAGAGTTGCGCGGTGCTGCTGATCTAGGATCGGCTGTGAATCTAGGACAAGCGTCAAATAAAGCAGGCAAAAATGAAATGCCCAAATCTCCCAAATGTTCTGCATGGGAAACAGTTGTCCAAAGATCCTTCTAAACGCTAATCATTTTTATATAGCCTATACTTTGTCGCACAATACGACAAAAAGAATACATTCTCAAACTAAAAGTGTTGTTGTTTTATGTTACAGTTTGTCACACAATTCATCATTTGATGATGTATGAACTATGAAATAGCCTTAAGATTGATGTCTGCCCCTTCCCCTAAGTGAAACATAATGAGCTAATACAGCACTAAAGTCTCATATCTCATATTTCCCCAGACTGCTTTTTGATTCATTATTTTGTCCCTGCTTGTCAGACTCAGTGAATACTTCATATTAATGACATGCAGGAGGATAGAACCAATAGAATATGTATGTTGTAGCTCTTGGTGAACGATGCTCCAATGGGACAGAGCAATGGGAATTAATTAAAATGAATTAATTCAATTGACATTCTAATTAACCACATGAACCCCAGTGTCCCTCTTCTGGGGCATTCGGCATACAAGCCATGTTGTAGAGGGGGAAAAGAGCTGCAGACCTAGTATAGAGCCCTGAGGGACCCAACTAAGTGTATAGGGTTTACTACAAATAGGGTAGCAGTGGCTCAGGACGTAGAGCAGCCACCTTAAATCATGGCTCCATCTTCACACTAACTGGTCATAGTTAGATCCCGACCCCGGCCCGGATACCCCCCCACCCCTCCCCACCCCTCCCCTGCTCTGGATTCCTCTCTTAGGGTACCTCTTGTCCTTTCTGAATAGCTCCCAGCCTTATATAGAAGAAAAATGAAAACCTGGGGAAACGCATTGGCCGCTCTGGTCTAGAAGTGGGAGTCAACCCTTCAGGGTGGGCGTCGCTCCAAATTATCTGACGTAACGCTACACTAGGAGGGGGGAGAGGAGGGGCCGGGGGTCAAGCCCTCACCGGAGGTCAAGCCCTCACCCTGATTAAAAGCCACTCATTGGTCGAACACTTTGTTCAAGGCAATCCATTTTTCATCACAAAATGTCACATACGGTATCTTTTGAGTTTTGCATTGCAGATTGGTTGATAATATTGGAAATGAAATATGCATGGGATCTATAGGCCCTGTTCCCATGGTGGTGCACACACTTGATTGGTGAGGAGTGAGGAATCCCGATTATAGGATCGGCCAGGGGGGTTGGCTGTCAAGGGGCCGAGGGAGGTTTGCATCGTCGTGCTGTATCTGCGTGAAATGCCTTCTGATCGGAAATGCCAGCTCCCGCATGGATGTGAAATCAGGCATGATGTGCATCATAATAATAACTACCGCCACATACATAGACACTGATGCAAGTGAGATGGGAGCAGACATAATGTATGTATCTTTCACAGCAAATAGTGACAGATAACCCATAAGCACATATTATGGCTTGTTTAACCCTCATTCTACGTATGCCTTCTAAATCAGTAGTATTCGATCTTTTTCCTGCCAAGCAACCCCCAGAATTATATGATATTTGGCCGCGGACTCCCCATCTGAAAATGTTTTGTGCCAGGGACCCCCAAAGAGAAGATTTATGTTAAAACATTCAAGATTATTATTATTATTCAGCTTGAGCTTGTAGATCTCCTATTCTTGAATAGACAACTCTTAAATCTAAAATGACACAGATGCTTTCCCGGTCTTAATGGGTACAAGACGTAACAAAATAGCTTGTGTGTGAATATGCTATTTTCCCCCCAATGTTTGACTATTTTTTGACGAATGTTCACCATATGCTCAGAATAAGGATTCTACTATAGTTTTGGTGCTGTTGCATCGCCGTGGCTGTCAGGTGCTCCGTCTTTATCATCCACACAATTTATATATACGTAAAGAGGTCGATTTCTCATTGCGAAAAAATAACCCATCAAAAACATCAACCTGTATGAACCTTTATTACATTTTTAGACTCACTGATTCAATTGGAAGCAATCTGTCTCTCTCTCTCTCTCTCTCTCTGTCCTCTCTCTCTCTCTCTCTCTCTCTCTCTCTCTCTCCTCTCTCTCTCTCTCTCTCTCTCTCTCTATCTCTCTCTCGCTCTCTCTCTCTCTCTGTCCTCTCTCTCTCTCTCTCTCTCTCTCTCTCTCTCTATCTCTCTCTCTCTCTCTCTCTCTCTCTCTCTCTCTGTCCATACAGTATGTGGGTATCTTGGGGATATGCTCGACAGCATTTCAGCAGACCATCGGTTTGCGCTCTTCTCTTCCAGTGAATGGTGAGGGTACGTCAGGTCAAATAGCCGATGACAGACCATCTTGGAGTTATTTCCTCCGTTCCCCTCTCTCTCTCGCTCCCTTAACTCTGACATCTTGGATTCATCTAGCCAGGCTACTCATCTTTCTTATTCTTACTCTTCGTCTTTCTCCTGCAAAACTTATCGCTGTTGTCGGGCAGAAACCTCATACGATAATTTATATCTTCTCCATATTCTAACTTGCGTGCGTGCATGCGTGCGTGCGTGTGTGTTTATCATCCTACTTGATCATAGTACTATAGATCCTTGTGCCTTGTGGATCTACTACTTTTGCGTTATAGCAGTTGACGAATTGACTCATATCCTCTCTCTCTCTCTCTCTCTCACACAATGTGTTGGATTCATAAGTAGAGCCCAAGCAATGCAATGCCAGCATTTTGTCTCTGATGTGGAGCCTGATTCTGTAGAGTCCTAGTCCAAACTTTTAACTTATAGCCGCATAAACTACTAATACCGTTGACCGTTGAAATATATATGACTGATATACAGTAGGTCTCTCTCTCTCTCTCTCTCTCTCTCTCTGTGTCTCTCTCTCTCTCTCTCTCTCTCTCTCTCTCTCTCTGTGTGTGTCTCTCTCTCATGTCGTCTTGGATTCATCAGTCCATTCTTCAAGGAGTCTCTCTCTGTGCTAACATCTTGGATTCATCTATCCATCCTCTCTGTCTGCCCATCCATCCGTCCGTCTGTCCGTCTGTCCGTCTCTCTCAGATCTAAAACAAATGTTTGACACAAGCTGTTCCGCACTTTATTATTCAGCAGCGCGTGCGTGCATGTGTGTGTGTGAGTGCGTGTGCGTGTGTGTGTGTGTGTGCGCATGCGTGCGTGCGTGCGTGTGTGTGTGTGTGTGTGTGCGTGTGTATGCGCGTGCGTGTGTGTGTGTGTGTGTGTGTGTGTGTGTGTGTGTGTGTGTGTGTGTGTGTGTGTGTGTGTGTGTGTGTGTGTGAGTGTGAGTCATTCACGTCCGTCTGACATGATGCATTGAGCTCTGTTTAATTATGGAGAATGCAGAATAAATATTTACAGATGGCCGATCCGTCTTTGTCCACAGCCCGGCCCTATGGCTGTGATTTATGGAGCGTCACTTATGGCGCAGGAAGCGCCTGTCATTTATTTGTCTAACGGAGGCTGGATGGAATATTCAGCACTTTGGATGCAGTGAAACTAAAGCTATTAGACCATCACGCCAATATAACATTGAGGTATTCCGACTGTAGGCCACTTAAGTGTATCGTATAGGGATGCAGCGGATAATCAAACTAATCAATGTAATAATATGACAAAAAGTACTGATCGAACTATCGATTTTGGTGCAGACTTGTATTGATTGATTGATCAATTGATTGATCTATCGATCGATTGTGAACCACTTTTGACAACCTGAATGTTAACATACCTGAGGAAGATTGCATCAACCGAAACATTGCTTCTTAATAATACCTTCATGTACCGTACAAGCTTGCTGGCGGTGTGCGAGTAATTGTTGTTGTTGTTGTGTTGCTTGCCGTTTCCCCTGCGCACCTGCTTTTAGACTTTCAATATATGGTGTGTGAAAGTTGTTTTACCAATTATGGGAAATGGGAAATGTTATAGGTGAATTTTATTTTATCTATTTTTGATTGCAAAATCTACAATTGACCCTTCGCTAAACCTTGCTAAATCTCTCTCTCTCTCTCTCTCTCTCTCTCTCTCTCTGTGTGTGTGACATGTGTGTCTGCATGCATGCGTGCGTGCGTGCGTGCGTGCGTGCGTGCGTGCGTGCGTGAGACAGAGAATGTCTGCTTGCACATGGAGAGTAGTCAGTGTGCGAACCTGTGTTCCTAGGGAATGTGTGCGTGCGTGTGTGAGTGTTCATGCAGCACACTGGCCGCGGGTGCTTCCATG